>NC_081826.1:198686750-198949250 GCF_030867095.1 Alligator mississippiensis | reverse complement strand
GAACTAACAGAGCTGGTTATTTTGGCTGTGGTAACAGAGGAACATACGTTTAGACTCAGATGTCCTTGTTTGAGCTCCACTTCTATTGACTTGAGGTGTTGTGTTACAAGCTTTTACTTAGACAAGGATTAAAACCAAAGGGACTGACTAACACAGTAATCCTGAATTACTCAAGATAAAGAAAAATGAAATACTGCTTTCTCCAAAAGTCCAATAAGCCAATAATAAATCTTCCAAACTCTATGGTATTGCAAAGTTTTGAAACTTTTTGAAGCAGCAAACAAAGTTTACACTTACTACTAGTCTCAGTGCTCTTAAATCATTTAGTTTCATGAAATATCTTCCAGATAAAAGAAACATATATCACATAATTTACATGGTTAGTCAGAAATTACACTGAAAGTTCATTAAATTTCATCTAGGGAATTTAAGTGAACTCAAGTAAGTAAATTAAGTGCTGAGTTAATTAAGTTGTTAATTAGTTAATTAACTGTTATTGTTTTAAGTGATGCCATTAACAAACTGACATAAATTTCAGTTTAATTTCCTATATATAGAAAGTCTTTATGAAACTGTAAAAGCTTGGGGGCTTAATTCCTTCTACAGAGTTTTGAACCACACACTAACATATTCATAATAGGATTTTTATTATTTAGTAGTGAGGGCAGTTTTTAAATCATTTAACTAATTGCTTTTTTAAGCATAAACCCTTTCTCTACTGCATTGTTTTACCTTGAAATGGAATTTCAAAGATGAATAAAACATAAAAATAAGATGGTAAACATTTCACAATTGAACTTCATTATATATGTATAAAAGAATATACTTCTTTAGAATTACATCTCCCTTGAAGCTATTTAAGTGTGTTGCACTTTAGTTGATAGTTTATAGCTATTATATATTGTTTCTTAGATTCGCACCTGTGGAGAACACTTGTTTTAGGGCATCCACATCCTGGATGTTTTACTCATTACTCCAACTATAACTCATGTTATATTACAAATATTCCCCCAGGCATACATATCTAAGTTTGTTTTTATAGATGATCAAGGAGTCCGATTCAAAATAACAGAGAGCAGGGCTATCGTGAAGAATCTAGTAGTACTGACCCCTTCATAAAGTTTATATACCTTATCTTAGAGCAGGATTTAGTAACAAAAGAAAAATCTTAGAACAGAAACAAGCCCAACCTTGACCAAGAAAACTCAGCTTCAGATGAATTTGGCTTTATGCCTGAAATTTAAATCCCACATCTACACCTTGGGGCTATCACTAAAGTTTCACTTCAGAAGAAAACAATCTCACAAAAATAGCTTATCCTATTGTTAGAGATGCTAGAAATGTCATTTTTAAACACAGGATGTCGGGGAGGCTTTCTTTGTTTTGTTAAACATGTAAGAAGCTGTTAGTGCATGGGGAATATTTTAATATTAAGGGTGCAGACATACCTCTTTTGGGTGGGAGGTAAATGAGCTCACACTATGTTCTTTCAATGGTTCACCTCCATACAGGTGCTTGATGAGTACTCAGAAGGTCAGCACTGACACTGATATAACCATGGAGAAGGCTTCATAAGTGTTGTCACCATACTGCCTAAGACTGCTTATTGGTACCTGGATTTATGTGTATGGGGTCCAAAGTATGGTGGGGATTGACAGCCATATTTTAATATGGTACATACCTTAAACTGGACTTGGATCCTAAAGAGGATACTTGATTACTCATTTTAGCCTGTATTATTCTACCAGCTACTAAACTTTTTCAGTAACAGTAACTTTTTCAGAAACAGAGCTTTCAAGCTTGAATAGCGGTTTGAATTTTCCAGATAGATAATAGACTGACCAAAATTTGTGTTTATATATATATATATATATATATATATATATATATAGGTATGTGTGTGTGTGTGTGTGTACACACACACACACACACACACACACACACACACACATATATACCCACAAATTTTGGTCTCTCTCTCTCTCTCTCTCTCTCTCTCTCTATATATATACATATATATATTGCACAAGCTTTTAGGAGCTGAACTACATCTCTTTGAATTTTCTAGGCATTGTAGCATCCAAAATGGCATCATTGATTGGAAAATCTATTTAGGTTTATCTTCTGACCAACATACATTTTTCCCCACTGTACCTTTTCTCATACCTTCTGAAGTCTAATTTAAATGTATTAAGTGACAAAACTCTCACCATTTCTCTTTAGTACCTATTCTAAAATTGTATCCATCTTATTCTCAGGACATTTTTCCCCTGGGTTTTCTTAAATTGATCCCACTATTCCTAATTATACCTCTCATATCATGCTAATTCATTCTTTGCAATCTTTTAAAGAGTGTTCAGACCCTTCAAATATTTGTTGCTAGCACTCATGCATCACCTCTTAAGCTTGGTCAACAGTGGGTGTGTCTACACATTCATTAATGTGCCGTAGTTACTGCACATTATGTTTATTTCTTGGCTAAGTACTAAATCAATGCACAGTAACTTGCGCTACTGGGTCTTTTAATGATACTTACTGTGCAGTAGCATGCCAGGCAAAAACCATGCTAATACACTACTGCGCAGTAGTATTAAGCTACTGCACAGTGTTATTAGGCTACTGTGCAGTTAGCATCTTGTGTAGACTTGGCCAATATACTGAAATATGTATTTTTCCTTATAAGTAATTTCTTATAGGTTCCTGACTATTTTATCCGTCTTCCTTCTTCCAGTTTGTATATACCTTTTTATTAATGGGTTGTACATATATAGATGTATAGATAAGTATTCTATGTGTGGCGATTAGAGACATTTTTAGGGGAAATACCATTCTCCTGCTGCATAATATGAGGCCTCTACATAATTCTGTCAAAACACTGAACATTTTTTCTGATGTTACGTTTCATTGCCATAAAAGATCACTTATTTTGTTTAGAGTTTAAAACTCTTGTGAGCACAGGCTGAAAAGTGACAAGCTTGCCACTACTATCTAAATACCTTTTAAGTTTCATACACTGGATAAAATATGTTTTGTTGCCAAATTTTAGTACTGCACTAACCATCACTCATCTGTACCTGAGACAGTTCTTTGAAAAGACGTTTTAAGCTTTAAATGGCTTCTTACAAATAACACTGATAATTTTTAATAATACAATATTCTGACAGAAATAAATGGAAAATAAAACTAAAGAACTCACCTCCTACATGATAACAGCCTCTCCCATTGTAATACTTCTGGCTACAGTTGCTATTCCCACTATAGCCAGCAGAGGAAGCAGGTGTTAACTAAGAAACCTTGTTCCAGATTGACATTAGGAATGTACTATTGCCCTAGTTTTCTTCATTTTTGTTGCAAAACTTTTGTTTCTGTAAATGGGGAGCAATTTTCCTTTAAAAAAAAAGAAACAGTATGTTTTACAAGTTTATTTGGAGACAAAACACGCAATACAAAATAGGTTTTAAACCTGGTATTGTGATAGGTAAGGAAGGTGACAGGTATTTTGTGGTGTATTGTACTAGCTAAGTGTATACATAAGCATTTAGTACAGCATATTACTATATTAATGGTATATTGCTTTATTTCATATATACATGTATATGTGTAATATTGTTGCACATTGTGTGGTACACAAACAGCTGCTGTAGTTTTAATAGAAAGGTGGGGAAACAAATTGCTCAGTCAGTGTTAGCCATTCATGAGGATTTCTGAGGCACTTTCTCTAAATAGCTTTCCTTAATATCACCAGTGTTTTGCAGATTCAAGGCACTGACTCTAAGAACTTGACTGGCTGATCCAAATGTGAGTGCAATGTTTAACAAGCCCAGAAAATTACATGAAACTACCAGTAACCCAAACAATAGTACTGTTAGCTAAGCCCAGTCCAAAAAAACCCAAAAACTTCTTGAGCCAAATTAAGGATCAACTTTGGTACTAAGATTAACTTAAGCAAAGGAATAGATTGGTTAAGCCAGGGTTTATATCAAAAAGAGATACTATAGAATCAAAGGGCTGGGAGGGATCTCAGGAGGTTATCTAGTCCAATGCTCTTCTTGAGGCAGGGTCATCCCTGACTAAACCATCCCAGTCAAATCTTTGTCTGACTTTGCTCTTAAAGCATCCAAGTATGGAGATTCTACAACCTCACTGTTCCAATACTTAACCACTCATAGTGAAAACATTCTTCCTAATATCCAACTTAAATTTCCCTTGCTACAATTTAAAACCATTCCTCCTTGTCCTGTCCCCTGTAGCTATAGAGAACAGTCCAGCTTTCATCCTTCAGGTATCTGAAGACTTTTATCAAATCCCACCTCATTTCTTTCCACCTATCCTCTTAAGTCATATTTCCCAGCACTCTAATCATTTTCATTGCTTTCCTCTAGACTTTTTCTAATTTGTCCACAACTTTCTTGAAGTGTAGGGTCCAAAACTAGACACAGTACTCCAGATAAAGTCTCATAAGTGCTGAATGGAGCAGGAGAACCACTTCCATGGGCCAACGTAGGATTTTGAAAAGTAGGGTGCAGATGGTGTTGTGCATCATCACATACAACACAACACACATTTTTTTCCAGGCAAAAAAACTAGAAGCTTTACTCATATGCTAAGGGGCCTTGTACTATATTTTTCAGTTTAAGTTCAGCAGAAAAAAGTACCACTTTATTTGGATATTCATTCATTTGTTGTATCACATATTATGTATAAAAAACCCACAACAAACTAGGCAAAAATTATCAAAAATGTTGTTTCTTTTGTCTTCCTGTAATTAAAATTAAATGTAAATCTCTTTCAGATTCATAAAAGAAAATCTGGCCTTGAGCATCTTGACAGGGCAAGCCAATGTTTCACTGAAAGCTATTTCCATACCTGATATTCACCTGAGTAAATGTTTCCACACCTGAGTTAATATTTTTAGCTAGAGTTAAAAACAGCCTGAAGGGCTGTGAAATAGGAGCAGCTAACAGACAGCAGAACTGCAGAAGAAATGATATCTTCATTAGTGGATCATCAAAGCCATTAAAAAGAGGAGGGCCATTAACACCTATGAAATGAAGAGTTTAGAAGGAATCAGGTAGATTATAATGAGCCATGAAGTCAAGTGACTCCTTCACTGCTGCCTGAATAGAATGCTGCTGCCACTGCCAGACAGTTAGTTTTAAATTTTGGGTGAACTTACTGCATCTTGATCCACCATGATCACTTCCCTTGACTAATAGAAGTGCAATAGAATTACAGTTCTATTAATATAGGTCAGTGTGCTGTTGGCCATTTCTTTGCAACAAGAGCACACTGTAAACTTATATTCAACCCTAGATCATCCCCAGATCCTTTTCTGAAGTGCTACAGCCTAGCCAAGCCTTTCCAAGTCTGTATTGGTACATGCAATCATTGGCAACGTGTAGGGGGGCATGGGGGTGCACGTGCACCCCTGAGATTGGCAGTGCACCCCCTGAGAGAAGTGCTGCTGACACTGCCAGCAGTGCTTGCGGGCAGTCACGCCTTGCCACCCCCACTTCCGCTACTGACACCGCTGGCAGCGTCTGCAAGCAGTCGCTGATCATCCCTAGCTGCTGCCACTACTACCGGCAGTGTCTGCAGGTGGTCGCTAGCTGCTGATCAGCGGTCGCCATCTCTCTCCCCTCGCTGCCAACACTGCCATGGCTGCCTGCAGGAGCTCCCCACTTGCCACTGCCATGCCCCCGCCACCACCACTGCTGCCGCTGCTTGCAGGCGGTAGCCGTGCCACCCCAGCCTCTGGGGGCATGTGTCGTTCATGCATGTAATAGTTCCACCCCAAGTGCAGGGCTTTGTCTTTGTTGAATTTTAGATGATTGATTTTGGACTATTTCTCCAGTTTTCCATATCATTATGAATCCTAGTTCTACCCACCAGAGGGTCTGCAACCCTACTTAACTTGGTGTCTTTCAAAAATTTTCTAAGCATGTACTCAATCCCATTGTCCAAATAATTCATGACGATTTCAAACAATTCTAGACTTTGGAAAGACCCCTGAGGATCCCACTCAATACCTCCTCCCAACTAGGTATTGAGTCATTCATGACTACTTGTTGAGCATGATGATCCAACCAGTTGTATATCCACCTTGCAGTCCTTTAGTCAGAAATTCTTTAGCTTAGTATCATGAGAGACAATATCAAAAACCTTGTTAAAGTCAAGGTATATCATACACAGTGCTCTTCCCCCATCCACAGAGCTTGTCACCTTGTTATAGAAGGAAATTGAGTTGGTCAGGCATGATTTACTCATGATGGCTGTTCTTGATCACCTTGTTCTCCTTCAGGTGCTTAGAAATAGACTCCTTGGTGAATCTTTCTTAGCACTGAGGTCAGACCAGTTGGTCTGTAGCTCCCTTAATCCTTCCTCTTCCCTTTCTTAAAGATGAGCATTATATCTGCCCTTTTCCAGTCATCCCTGACCTTACCCAACCTCCACAAATTCTCAAGGATGAAGGCTCTGAAATCACTTCATTACCTCAGCCAATTTCTTCAGTATTCTAAGGTGTATTTTATCTGGCCCTGCTGATGTGAAAACATCTAGGTTCTCTAAGTAATCCCTTGTTTTTTTGCTACTCAAGTGCTGTGTACAGACATTCAGGGAGGTTAGGCGAAGATTAGATTGCATATAAAATGGCTACCCAATCTAAGGTAAGTGAGGATGGGGGCTAGTGGGGCCTGGTTAGAAGATGGGGGAGGGAAGCAGGCTTGGTAGGGGATTGTGGGAGCTTGCAGAGAGATCAGAGGAGAAGTCTGGGTTCACAGAGGTTTGGGGGGCAGGTGGAGTCCATGGGGGGTTGGGAGAATTGGAAGTGGGGGGGTTGCTGGTGTTCTGGAGGGTTGGTGGGATTAGGGAGGCTCACGGGGTCCCTGGGGAGGTTTAGGGGGATGGGGTGTTCCCTCCCACAACTCCCCCAGAACAAGGGGCTATTTTCAGCCACTGGTCCTCCCCCCACCATACAAACTCTGCCCTGGCACAAACCGACCCTCTGATCTGGCACAAAACCTACCCTCCGAGTGGTAGTGAATGGGTCGGTATCGACCTGGAAGGATGTGGGCTTTGGGGTCCCGCAGGGCTCGGTCCTTGGACTGATAATCTTCAATGTCTTCATCAATGACTTGGACGAGGGAGTGAAGTGTACTCTCTCCAAGTTTGCGGATGATATAAAACTGTGGGGAGAAGTGGACACACCGGAGGGCAGGGAACAACTACAGGCAGACCTGGACAGGTTGGACAAATGGGCAGAAAACCATAGAATGCAATTTAACAAGGAGAAATGCAAAGTGCTGCACCTAGGGAGGAAAAATGTCCAGCATACCTACTGCCTAGGAAATGACCTGCTCGGTAGCACAGAAACAGAAAGGGATCTTGGAGTCCTAGTGGACTCCAAGATGAACATGAGTCATCAGTGTGACAAAGTCATCAGAAAAGTTAACTGCACTTTATCATGCACCAGCAGATACATGACAAACGGAACCAAGGAGGTGATACTTCCCCTCTGTCGACCGCTGGTCAGACCGCAGATGCAATACCGCGTGCAGTTTTAGGCGCCACACTTCAAGAGGAATGTGGATAACCTGGAGAGGGTCCAGAGAAGGGCCACTTGTATGGTTAAGGACTTGCAGGCCAAGCCCTATGAGGAGAGACTAGGGCACCTGGACCTCTTCAGCCTCCGCAAGAGAAGGTTGAGAGGCAACCTTGTGGATGCCTATAAATTCATCAAGGGGGCGCAGAAAGGAATTGGTGAGGCTCTACTCACCAAGGCGCCCCTGGGGGTCACAAGAAATAATGGCCATAAGCTAGCAGAGAGCAGATTTAGACTGGACATTAGGAGGAACTTCTTCACAGTTCAAGTGGCCAAAATCTGGAATGGGCTCCCAAGGGAGGTGGTGCTCTCCCCTACCCTGGGGGTCTTCAAGAGGAGGTTAGATGGGCATCTGGCTGGGGTCACCTGAACCCAGTACTCTTTCCTGCCTATGCAGGGGGTCGGACTCAATGATCTATTGAGGTCTCTTCCAAACCTAACATCTATGAATCTATGAATCTATGATCTCTCCCTCCCCTCTCCTCAATGAGACTTACTTTCTCAGCTCCTGGCATCAGTGAACACTGATTAAAACTGGCACTGAGAGCAGCTTGTGGACTGGTGGGTTTGGTGGGCCGGTAGGGGCTGGTTGGCTTGGCGGGGGAGGGATGTCCACCTGGGGTGAGGGGAGGGCCAAGGGGTTAAAAATAGCCCTGTGCCAGGGAAGGAGTAGGAAAAGTGCAGCCCCAGGGCTGGAGCCAGTGGCTGGGCTTTTCCAGACCTGGGACTGCATTGGGAACTGTATAGAAGTTGAGTTAGATTGGGTTCACCAGACTCAAGCTAAATTAGACTACCTCAGATGTAGGGTTAACTTAGATCAGGTTGGCCATTTGTAGACTGATCTAACTGTACTGAACTTCTGTACAGTTCATGTGTAGATCTACCTAACTAGTGAAAGGTCTGCACCTGGGCAAACTAAGTTAGATTGGGTGGGGATTTTTAATATGAGTTAACCTCCCCCTAACCTCCCCAAATGTCCGTATGAAGCCACTGGGCCATTTTTACACATGCTCTGGCGGTGGGAGGGGTGCTTTAATTAGAGCAGATCCTGGAGCTGCTCTAATTAAAGTGCTCTCAGTGTCTCATTTATCAGTGTCCCCGCACTTCAAAATGGTAGCAGGGGTGTTTTATCTAAAGCTCATCAAATGTGCTTTACTTAAGGTGCCCCTGCCACCATTTTGAAGTGCAGAGACACTGATACATGAGACACAGAGGCTTGCTGAGTGTGAATTACCACACTCCAACAGACTCTATTAATCAAGTCTACTCCAATGCGCTGTAATTACAGCAAGTTGGAGCTGCCTCCTGACTTGTGTACAGACACCCTTGATTATTTACCTCCTTTCCTATCTTTCCCACAACTCCACCTGTCATCTAGTTGCTGAGCTTCTTCATGAAGACATCATGCAGTAAAAAAGACATTACACTATGGAGTTAGCATTTTCTTCCTTCCCTCAGTAACAGTATTTAATTCTTATAGAATGCTATAATATACTCTAACTCATCATAACTGGAGCAGCCTCTCTGACATTTCTTGCATTTAAAGCATGCAGCTCTGGGTTTTTTAAGTGTGTGTTAAGTCTGTTACTGCCAGTCTTTAGAAAGGTTTTATATAGCCTGTCATCTATATGTTCACATTCTCTCCAGAAAAAGGGTCTATTTGACTATTAGGTTGTAGGAAAAACATACCATTTCTTTTCCAAAGGAAACCTCATTTGCCAGTGCAGTGGTGTTTGTTTTGCAGGATGTCAGCCCAAATGTCATAGAAATTCTGCATTCCATTTTTCTTTTACAAAACATGCTATCCATTATTTTGTATTACACAGGGAATGTAATTAACTTGTCCTTTAAACCTGTCTGCTTTTCTCAGTTGTTCAAATTATTCTTGATTGTAGACTGGTTTTCTGAATGTCTTGTCATGTTAGAACTAGAGTCCTTATACCTGAACATTTATGAGACACTGATTTTGTAGAATATATTTTTTTCTCAGAAGGAGTTTAAATGAATTAATGTCTGAAGTCTGCACAAGAGTTTCTTCAAGTGAGTAAATTAATTCTGCTTCTATCTAGCTATGTGGGAAGCTGAGGAAAAGCTTTGTATTTGACTAAATTGGATAAGGAAGAATAGACACATAGTTTCTTTAATATTATTAATAATTTGCATAATTATAGGGCTAATGCACTCTAGACATAGACCAAACCTCCACTGTACCAGGTGCTGCATGAACACAGAAAATGGGGCAATCCCTACTCTGAAAAGCATACAGGGGAGATGTTTCCAAACAGATAAGGTGCCCTTCAGCCATTGGGACGTTCTCTGTTTACCTTTGTGCAGGTGGAATAGCTGATTGTTACCCCACCTGTGTGTGTGATATAGGTAGCTGTTATTCAATTTATTGTTTATAGTAGGAGGGCTGTGTGACAGAATTTGGGAGTGTATGCAAGATCCAGTTTCTGGATTTCTTCCCACACAAATAACATTGCATTTCATTCTTTATTTTCCTCTCCAATTGAAAATTGAAAGATGTGAGTCCAGAAATGAGATTGGATTTTCAAAAAAATCCAGCACAGGCAACAGATACAACATGTATGTCTTTACATACTTAAGATAATATATATAAGCATCCTCTCATTGAGATGTTTAAAGATTAAAATAAATTCATTTTGGGACTAAGATTTGAGAAATTTAGAATATTTACAAATAGCAAGGTAAAAGTATGTGAGTTCTGGGAATGGGAAGAAGACATACCCTGCAATGCCTCTACATAAAGTTCAAGTAAGATGTGCAAAGAAATTCAAGAATTCATAAGACAAACCCTCTTGAGTAGTCAAAGTGTTGGTAAGTGTCCAGGTTATTATAGATAAAATCTCCAGGTGCTTTCTTGTATCAGTAAATAAAAGGATTTAAGAGTTTGTTGCCATATTATCCAGGTAGGTCACAAAAAGATAGCCAGTAAGACATAGACTGAAAAACCAAAACTGAAAGCCACAGATTTATTTTACGTTTTCAAAACGTATTTATTGTTATCAACATTTTGAACTTTTACAACAATTTGGCACCTCTTTGAGATGATAAAAAAAAACTCTTTGCAAAAATGTTTATCAACATTTCAAAACATTGAACTTATTCCCTTTTGGCCTTTTCTGTGGTGCGTACAGCCTCCCAACTATATTGATTCTAAGGACATGTATGAAAGAGGTGTTCAAGTCCTCAGATGTTTGGTTTCCCTCTTGCTCCTCTGGTTCCCTTCCCCTTGTCAGCATGGCCCTTGCAAAAACTATGTCAACAATGCACACCTATATTGTTTATAGGAAAAAGCTCTGTTTGTGGCAGTATGACGGATGAGCCTATGTTAACATCATTTCTAGCATCGCTAATTTAAGAAAGGATGATAGCCACCAATAAAACATGGGGTGCCACACCATGTGGCTGCTGTCCAATTTTGACAAACTCCAAAGCCCCAAGTCCATTGGGCTTCTGCAAAAGAAGGGTGTGAAGCTTCAGAAGGGGCACTCTAATGTTGTTGTCCTATTTATTTTGGAAGATCTGACTGACCTTGGTCTTCTCTACTCATAAAAGTGCAGGAGACAATCAGGTCCTGAGTAATTAGTTTGATGATCTCAAATGTAATGTTGATGCCAAATGCTACCTCAAAAAAATTCCAGAAGTTCTCACTTTAAACAGTTCAGCTTGTGACTTTGAGCCATACTCCATATGAGAACTTTGGCTTGGGCTCATGCCTACTTTAATACTTACGAAGAAACATCAACACAATTCTCAGTTAACTGAATTGTCCCAGGAGAGCTCTTTGTGCTTTTTCTTTCTCTGTTTTTCATCCTACCTATACAGTTTCTGTTATTTTTTTCCAGGTGCACACTGGTTATTCTACTGTTGCTGAGAACAAACGCTGTTATCAGTAACTTGACTGCTACGACGTTCAGAACATCTCCGTGCTGCTAGAAAGCTGCAGCCCGAAGTGAAGTTGGCAGGTACAGACAAGTAAGCAGTTACATGCTATTACTGCAACATCTGAGACTTAAACTGTGCCACAGAATTCTCTGTTGCCCTTTTCTAGTGCAGTGTGCCTTGTTGCAATGAGAAGCTTTGAAAATCAGCAATTTCAGGGGCCATTATCATGGTTTTCTGATTTCTTCTATCTGAGGGTGGAATTGAGCAGCTGGTTCAATGAAGGATATTCCTGCTGTTCTTTGACCTGTCAGTAGAGGGCATTCCCTCTTTAGAAGATTGAACAAGTTCTCTTTTCAGAGGAGTAGGCTTCCTAGTTTAGCAGATAAGAGCACCCAGCCTTAAATTCAGCCTGCTCTCCTGCATGCTCCATCCGCACAGTAAATCTTCTCTTCAAATATGCAGATATTCTGTAAGCCTGAGTGAATAATTCCTGAAAAATTATTTGATAAATATCACCCTTTCCCCCCAGAATGTATAGGGGCAGCCCAGAACTCTCTGATATATTAGCTATTCAAATTCACTCAGACCATTTCTCATAAATTCTACTCATTCTAATCATTACGGATGGATACTAAACAACATTCAGGTTGTGTTGTTGAGTTAGGATTATGTAATTATTTATTCATTTTAGAACAGAGTTATCTTAGAGATGACTTACGTTTTCCTCAAAACCCAGCAAAATAAGAATGTAGCCACACATATTCAGAAAGAAAATGCACATAAGAATGATATTTAGACAGATTTATCTAGGTATCTCTTGTACAGGTTTTGAAATATTTAATTACATTTCAAATAGGGTTGGATTCAGGCAATCTGGAGCCCTACTCACATATCCATGTAAGAACCTCCTATGCACATTTTTCTGCTGGAGGAAAAGGCAGATGACTATTTTTTCCTCCAGCAGCAGTGAGAGCTACAGCAAAGCACACCCACTTGTCTTGCCTGAACCTTGATTAGAGGTAGGGGCCCAGCCCTAAAAAGGATGTCCTGCTTAGCTCTGTGTGGTGAGTCTGAGGCTAGGAAGCTCTCCCCATAGCTCTGTGGCTTGCTGCTCTAAACCTCAATTGGAGGCTGCCTGCAGACTGAGGGAGACGTCACTGTATTGGTTACCCTCACTTATGTTTTTAATATTTCTTTATAATAATAAGCTGTAGAAACCTAGTGTATTTTTAAAATGAAAGCACCAACTCACATGTGACTACATGGCTCTAGGATCTCAGGCTTAGGTATAGGTCTACCCAGTTCTGATTTCAAAAGGTAGCATTTTCTGGTTAGTGAGTCTAAAGCAACCTATATTTCTGTGCTGTGCAAACAACTGTTATTGTCATAAGATCTGTATTAATAGATTGCAAGATATGTAGCCACATATACACTTGTTACACCAGCCATTAGAACTAAAAGCTGAATGTTACAGTCCAAATTTTAGGCCAGATATTACAATTAAAACCTTTGTATAGCACCATAACATTAAAGTATTCCTGTTATATAAGCTATTTTTCTCCAACAATGTTCAGCTCATGGAAGCTTATGTTTCTCTGATTTAAGTCTTCTGCCTAAAAATATTTATTATGTAGAGCCTCATTTGATATTAAGAAACAAAATCATAGCAGAAATATGAGGAAAATATCAGGGGAGAAAGCAATGAAAAGAAAGTATTGCAAGCCTTGAATTTAGATGATAAAGGGAGATCTGAGAATAGAAATTCTTCCTGTGACATTGATTTACCAAAACACTTATAATTTACAAAACCCCTCATATATGTTCATAATAATTTAGCAGCTGTTGCTTATATAACATTAAAACAAACAAGAATCTGATTCAGCAAAACCAAACAATTCCTGTTAATATTAATTTCCCCCAAAATAGCAGACATATTGGGTGCATCTACACAAGACGCTACTGTTCAGTGGTTACCGTACATTTCTTTAGTACTTGTGTAATCAAGTACTAAATTAATGTGCAGTAACTGGAGTTATTGTGCAGTAGCACCATTGAATGCCTTTTTAGAGATGCTACTGAGCAGGAGCCTAATAATACTGCGCAATAGTGTATTGGCACTGTTGGTGCTGTGATGTGCTACTGCGCAGTTTGTGAATTGTGTAGATTTGCCCATTAAGTCACATCCACATCTGAATTTAGTGTAAAAGAACAAAGATCTTCTCAGCCTTAAAAAGCCAAAGGGTTTTTTAAATATTTCTCATATTTGGCTATGTGACCTGGAAGGCAATCTCACACAGCCAAGGACCCTTGATTTGAGGCCTCTATATGTATTCTGCTTGAACTCAACCAAAGGACTTCAACAGCCCAGATACAGTCTTCTTAATGAAGGTTAAAGAAACACTTTCCTTAGATTTCTGATGTACAGCAGAGAGTGGATTATCCAGAAAGTCAGTTAACCTGAAGAGTTTTTGCATTAACATATCCATCAACTTGTAGCTGGATTCTGATTGTCAGTGAGACAAATGTGCATTGTTTATATACTAGTGCTTTGAGATTTTAAAACATTACACAATACTATACATTTATTTCTTAATTTTTAATATATTTGCTGTACAGTACAGTAATTAAAAATAGTTTTCAGCACTTTACTGTGGTATTTGATTATCTGGAAAATTTGATTAGCCAGAATGATGGTGTCACTGATTACCATATTTTCTCACATACATACCCCCTTTTAAAAAAAGAACAGCCTCTGGAAATTGGCATGTACGTTATATCTGAGAAATATTGTCAGAGCAGCCAAGGCTGCTTACAGGGAAAAACTGAAAGTAAAATCTACACAGGATCCACAGAAAACAAAACACTGAGCAGGCTTGGCTCCCTAGCTGCTGCTACTCAGTTAATTAGCACAAAGAGATATGTTTTTTCTTCATTCTGCCTTTTAAACACAAGGTGTGTATCTTATTTTGGGGCACACTGTATGTGAGAAATATGGTGTTCCAAGTAGTCAACAGTCTATTGTCTTTGGAAGTTGGGGCTGTGGAAGAACCTTGTAAGAAAAGGACCTCTCTACCATCCTAGTCCTACCCTGTAGGGAACAAGATCCTTCCTGACTGGCAAGAATTAGGCAGTTCTGGACATGCCCAGAAGCAACCCATTAGCTATCTAAGGAACTTGACTGATGAAAATATAGATGCCTCCAGCATGAGGCAGTAGATCTATGTGTTTTTAGAAGATCTAAACTTTGGACTTAGGCCTGCAAGAGCAGATAGGTAGGACTCAACCATCTAAGTTATTCTGTGTATCTAGCCATAAGTGACTTGCTCAAAGCCATGTAGGAAGTCTAGGGAGAAGCCAGCAATTGAACCTCGGTCTCCCATATCACGGGGCTAATGCCCTAAATATCCACCCTTCTTCATATTCTACAACAAATTAACTCTTCTGAAATTTGGAGGATCACAAACTAAGTGCTTTGCTCAGCACCTTACAGAATTAAACTCTTTTGTGGGAAAGCATTCATGGCTAGAAGTTTACAGAGAGACTGAGAAAGATTTAATTAAGAAGAAAAAGCAACATTTAAAAAAATCTGCTCCTATTAGCTAAATCTATTGACTACTGACATCATTTACATTAGGGGAGTCAAACTTATGTGGCTCTATGGGCCAGAAAAGCAGTGCAGGGCCAGTCCATGGGCCAGATGAATGTTGCATGGCTGGCCCCACAAGATAGATTGGGCCTATAGGCTTGCTCCTCTCCACCCTTGGCATGCTGGATCAAGCATAGATGGTGCTTATTCTCATTGGTCCAGGACCCATGTTACCTGTGGTGTCCATGCTGAAGTGGACAGGGGAGTACACTGTGTAGCACAGGTTCTGGACTGGCTGGAACAGGTGTCATGTATAGCACATGTCGCAGACTGGCTGGGGCAGGTGCCTTGTGCAGCGTATGTGCTGTATTAGCAGGTACCATGCTGTATGGCACATGTCCCATGTATGGCACATGTCCCAAATTGGCCAGGGAAGGTGCCACATATGGTGCAGGCACCATATGTGGTGTATGTCCCAGGCACTACATGTGGGCCCTATGCATAGTAACACATGTGGCATGTGGTGCAACTCCGGACTGCATGGCAGCTTGATTCAGCCTGAAAGCCATATCTTTGACTCCCCTGATTTATTCAGAATATTGAAATAGAAGAGAAGCTAAATCAGATTGCACTATTTTGTTGTGATATCAAGAAGACTAATGCTATTAGGGCCTAAAAACATAGAGTGATGCAAATTATTATACAGAAACATTAAAAAAAATGACATTTGAATGAAATATCAAACTGCCAGCCAGAGCTCTTAGTACCACTGCCCAGAAGCAGCACTGCATTCTCTATTATGCTTAGTGACTTTAAAAATATAGGCACTAGTAAACATTAAACATTGTGTTTAAATATTAAATGTTAAAGTGCATTATCAATTTTTAATAAGTCAATTAACTAAGAAAGACTTCCATTTGTTTTTCTGTAATGGTAAAGATAAACAGAAGGAATCCAGCAGGCAGAATGTCAATGGCATGGAAAAAAAAGGCCATCATTACAAAACAGACACCATAGCTCTCAAAAGTCCTAAATTATAATCTGAATGCTATTTTTTAAGAAAGGGAGGAAGCAGTATAATTCTCTCCATTTCAGAAATGGTTGTAAACATTTAAATGCTTCACAACAATTGAGTTAAAGATATGGCCTGTGCACTGGACATGACCCGTGGAGTCCTGTTAGCCAGTCCCCAGTGCTGCCCCTGGGCTTCAGAATAGATCCACAAGCAACGTGCATGACCGGTCCTATATGCAGGGCTTGAGACCTGCACTGCATGCAGAGCCTATTTTGGCCATTCCAGGACTAACACCTTATGCAGCACCCACTCCAGGATCTGGGCTGCCCATTTTGGCCAGTCTGGAATCCACACCGTGTGTGGTGCCTGCTCCAGGACCCCTGCTGCCCATTCTGGTATTTGCATTTCATGTAGCACCTTCAGCTGTTCCAGGACCCAGGAGGGAGGTTGTGAAGCGTATAGGGAAGTTGGTCTGTTGGCCCAATCCAGCTGTGGATTGGCCTCACCTGACTCATCTGGCCTACAGCCAGATAAATTTCACATCCTTGTTTTACAATTTGGGACAGAGAGGTTAATTCCATTAATTTCAAGTGTCATGACCTTGATGCTTTCTTTTTGCCAGGAAGATGAAAATTACAGAAAAATAATCTAATAGATTACATCAGCTCTATGGATTTAGCCTTCACAAATGAAGTATGTTTCTACACGAAGACTCAAAGCCATGGTTTTATTAGGATGTTATTCAATTTTGTAATCACTGATGGTATGTTAGGTAAATCTACATAACTGTTCAGTGTAAACTATTTTTAGTACAAAATTCCATCTCCATTTTGCAAAACTCTTGAAGTGCTGTTTCTGAGGGTGTATAATGAATAAGTGAAGCAGTACGTTTATAATTGACATTTTTTTACTCAGCACAGAATTAATGTGGAATTAAATGTGGAAACATATTGTCTTTACCAATCACTGGGCACGTACGTTTACATGTTCATTAATGCACTGTAATTACAGTGCATCAAGTTTAGTACCTGTAATAGTCCAACAGGCATTAAATGTCTTCTGTAGGCTTGCCCAATGGGACCAAGAAAGTGTCAGGTTTAAAAGAGAAATAGATATTCACATGTGGACTTACATTAGATGAGACAAAAGTAGAAAAAGCATAAATCCTCACATTTCAGGACCTAAGTCAACCATTGACATGACAGGGATTTGCAATACAACTGGTTGAGAAATGAGAAAGTTTGAGGTAAAATTTGAGACCTGGATTTTTTCAAGCAGCTTGGTAATAACTAAATTTCTTCTATGCACTGGTTAGTTCATAAGTGTCCACAGTAAGGATGCTCCCAACTTCCTCTGCTGCTTCCTGACAGAGTCAGCATACTGGACTAGAAGGGATCCTATATGGGTTGCAATATGTGCTTCCCTCTGCTTTGGATTAGTGCATTTTTACAGGCTGATGTGAGAGTTATGATGGGGCAATACCCTTGCCCTCACTCTCAGCCCATCCTTCCCCTAGGGAATTCCCAGTACAAATGTGGTATCTAGCTTACCAGCATACCGGGAGCACACATTTTAACTGTTTTCTGAATCTGGGTTGCAAGGAGCTTTGAACTAAGTTTTGCTGTCCTGAGCTTCTTGTGTCTGGTGTTACCCATAGCTCTACTCTCTTGCATTCTTGCTCCTTTCTTTAAAGTCATGCATCTCAAATTCTTTCTTAAAATAAGGAGCATAATAGTTCTGGTCTTTAAACTCATTGACAGCCATGTGACATTTACAAGATTAATCAGCATAGGAGAATGGCAGTTGAGTGTTTTTTCTTCCTGGAGTGTCCAACTTTGAGAAACCTGAGAACAATATGTTCCGTTTGGCCATCTGAATCTTGCTTAGTTTAGTACTTGATGCTTCTTTCAGCTTCACTATTATTTTTCTTAACATTGTGATATTGAACAGGATTTAAATATCATTACAACTCTAGACCTATGCATAAGCCCTAGGGCTGATCTTCTCCAATGAGAATTCCCATTTGCCATTAATTACACTTATGTGTAATAAATTAAATTGCATAACACTTAACAAATACATTTGAACATTCCATTCCTGCCAAATATAAACTGGAGAAAAGATAAAGGAGGGGGATTTTTGCAGCTTTATTAATATTATAGACGAATTAATTTTAAAAGGAAAAGAAAGAAAACTTCTATTTGCCTATACAAATCTACTCTTGGTAAAACCATGCAATTTTTCCTTTAGTTATTGATAGTATTCTCATCTGGTTTAGTGCCTGTTATATAAGAGCTGAGGGAAAGTTCTTTAATTTCTTGTTATTTCCTTTCACTGACAGCTACTGTTGACACAACTAATTATACATGAAGAAAGAGGCTTCGACATTCAAATCCTTACTACAGCTGAAACTTGGGTTGGCTGAACATGTCATAGTATGATGGTGCTTACAATTGAAAGGGGGATTTACACTTAATAAAAAGATATGACTGAATTCAGTATGTGCTAGTGACTCTATTATTGAAAATAAATTATTGCTATATCACTAGTGCAATTCTGTTATGATAATATAGTAACTAAAAGAACAGAACAGAACTGGAAAGAAAAAAAAATGAATTTGTTAGTAAAAATGAACAAATAATTTATATTATTTTTATCTTTTTTCTTCTCTAAAATATCTATGAATAAATTGTGATTTCTACAGATTTATTCATTTAATGCTTTTAAACAGCTTTATGACTTTTATTAATGAGTTATTCATTAATATTTAGATAGTTGTGATTGGTCAGATTAGTCAAATAATATTAGGGTCACCAGATGGTGATGTTATGGATAGCCTCGCAAGTTCTTTTTCTTAGCATGCAAATTTGTTTATAGTCTTGGGAGAAAATGTTGATTGCTGTAAGTTTTCTGATGCACTTTGGGGGAGGGGAAGCTGTTGCAAGCACCAGAAGCATTTGCTCTTTGCTTTAATCTTTCTAATTATACTCAGTTTTTGAGTCAATTCTTGAGTCAGAGTCATTCCCTAATAATTTGGAATTGGTGGTAGGCTGCTATCCCTGTTGGAAGGGGTTGCCTATATGTAATTTCTCTTGCAGGAGTGGCATTCATGTGTTAATAAAGTAAGTTGCACTAAGAATATTCTGGTATACCACATTGCTGATTTCTTCTTCAGTGAGAATCTGAACAGTAAGGCCCTGACATCTGCTACCACTGGCAGAGGGCCAACAATATTCTTTTGTTTCCCAGTTAGGTGAGTGCCAAGAACTTCTGGTGTGTGAATAAAAACTTCAAATTGAGTTTCTGTGAATATTTGTTCATGCAACTATGAAATTTGTTTTCCACAGACTTTTTTTCTTTAGCCAGTAAAATTTAATTTTGTGAAAGCTCACAGAAATTGGAAGGCCTTAACGGAGCAAAAGACAATTCATAAAAAAATTGAAATAAATATCTATGGATCACATTTTACAATTCTAACTCAGCTCTACTTGTGGGAGTTGAGGCAGCAAGGCCTTTTAGCTTCTCTGATTACCCATACTAATCTATGCCCAACTGAAACTAGCAGAAGTGTTTTGAGACAGGGTACATATTTTAAACTACATTGGACAGGACCTGCATATGAAGCTAACAAGAAATAGTATGTCTATTAGACAAAGAGATAGGAACTCTTAAGTTCTACTCCGGACTCATCCATTGATTTGTTGTCTGTCCTTGAGGAAGTCATTCACTATGTGACAAATTACTGATGTCTAAAATAAGTGTAATATTTGCATAATTTTCATGGTCTTCTGAGGCTTTAGGAAATAATATTTCTTCAGCCATTTGAGATCTTCAGGTGTCATTCACTATATTAAAATAGAGGTATTTTTATGTCTAAAAGGAATAATAAAAACACTTTAGCTAAGTGGTTTGCCATGATAAGAGGTACTATATATTTTATATGAATGGTATTGCTATTGTTATTATTTTATTGCATTTGAAAGGAGGAGAAGATAAGTAAACACTAAGTAGGGCATTGCTAATTCACAGTAGACAAGTCAATATGTGGAATTAATGTGCCTGAATTTTCTGTAACAAAAATTCAGGCTTGTTAAAGCACTCCAAGGTGCACGTCTACATGTGTGGCCCTGTCAGAAGCAAATTTGCTCCCAATGGGAGCGGTTCAGTCCAGGGCTGATTCTGTCCCCTTGCCCTTCTTTGCTTCCCTACAGCGGCTAGTGGGAGCTCCAGGCTCCCCCAGGTGCCAGGCCTGGGCTGGCAGTGGACACAGGAGTCAGGCCTGGGCGCAGGGGAGCTGGGGGGAAGCTATCCAGAAGTGGGGGACAGTTCCTAGCTGCACAGAGCTCAGAATTATAGCCTGGCTCAGCAATGGTGCCTTGGACTGATGTCTCATGCCCGTGTGTGAGGGTAAGCAGTGCTGGGATGTATGGGCAAAACAGCACTGGGACTGCAGGGGAAAATGTGAAGAGGAAGCAAAGCTGGGATTGCAGGAGTCCGGGGGAGATGTGAGGTGTAAGCAGCACTTGGATTAGAGGAGAGATATGAGGGGGAAACAATGCTTGTCCCTGGTGCTGCTTCACCCCCTTGCATCTCTCCCCAGGTCCTGGTACTGCTTTACCCTTGCATTTTCCCTCCTCCCCCAGGGCTGAGAAGACAGGGGAAGCTCTTTGCCCCCTCAGCCCTGCCGCTGCCTGCACAGTACACACTCCAGTTGGCTTCTGCTCCCTGCCTATGCCTGGGGGAGCTGAGCAGTACCAGGACTGTGGACAGAGAGCTCCCCCATCCTGGCACTACTCAGCTCCTGACTTATTTTACCTGCCATATTGTCTCCAGATTAATGGTATATTAAAGTTTCTGATCCAAGAATAGAGAAGTAAATTACCATATAATGGGTACATCTACACATGCTATTAATGCTATAGAGGCTTAATGTGCATCAAATATTGTGCAGTAAGCTTTCCCTGGGAGCATGTCTATGCATGCTCCCTGTTGGAAGAAAATCTGCTCCCAACCAGAGCAGTCTGGTACAGGGCTGCTCCTACCCTGCTGTGCCCCCCTGCAGCAGCCAGGAGGAGCTCCAGGTTCCCCCAGGGTGCTAACCCTGGAGCTGGTCGCCATGTGCACAGGGCCAGGACAGATCTTCTGGCTGCAGCAGCAGCTGTCTCCTTGCCTGTACACATTGAGTTCTTATGTGCAGGGGGCCAAGAGAAAGCTGCTGCTGCAGAGCTCTCCTGGTCCTGTGCACATGGGGACGAACCCTGGGCCCAGTAGGACTTCCCAGTGCAGCCTGGGGCTGGTTGAGAGCTGTCCCACTTCTGGGGTAGCTCCCAGCCAGCTCCGGGCTATGCAGGAATTTCCCCAAGTAGCCTGGAGCTGGCTGGGAGCTGCCCTAGAAGAGACAGTTCTTGGCCAACCCTGGGTTGCTCAGAGAAATTCCCATGTGGCCCAGTCCTGGCTGGGAGATGCCCTAGAAGGGACAGTTCCCAGCCAGCCCTGGGCTGTGCAGGGAAGTAGAGATCTCCCAGTCCCAGTGCTGCTCAGTTCCCAGCTCCTGTGCAGAGCCAGGAGCTGAGCAGTGCTGGTATGGGGGAGCCAGGGCAGATAGCTACCCTGTCTGGGTATTTTGTGGGGAGCCAGGAGTTGAGTAGCACCAGGACTGGGGGAGTTCCCCATCCCCTGTGGCCCCCAGGTGTTGGGGGTGACTGGGAGCAAATTTGCTTCTGGTCAGTATCTACATGTGTGATACTACACAGTATCTACATGTTCATTAGTGTGCAGTAGGTACTGCACATTTAATTTAGTACTTGCTTAATTAAGTACTAATTAAATACACAGTAACTAGAGTTACTGTGCAGTAGTGCTGGCAATCACTTTATAGTGATGCTACTACACAGTAGCCTAATAATACTGCACAGTAGCGTATTAGCACTGTTTGTGCTGTGATGTAATACTGGACAGCAGCGCTATTAGGCTACTGTGTATTAAGCTTCTTGTGCAGAGATGCCTAGTATCTACTCCACAGATAGTTTACTACATGGATTTACAGGTAGTAGCTAACTATGCAGTAGATTAATTTACTGCTCAGTAAATGGTGTGCACGTGTAGATGCTGCCACTTTACTCTGCAGTAGATTAGTCTACTGTGCAGTAAACCATCTCATTTAGACACACCCAATGAGAACTAAATTTAGGAGTTTTGCTTTACAGCTAAATTAGAAAATCTCAGTAGCTAAATTTGACACAAATTACACCTTTTCCCTTTATGTAAACTACAATATTTTTGTAAAACATTTGAAAACAGAATATATTATATTATAGAATAAGAAATTAATTCCAGTGCTTTGTGGACAGTTTAGAACTCCAGACGATTTCTGTTTAATTGGCTCTGCAAGGTAGGAAATGGGACTCAACACGGGGATTTCTGAACAAAATGTCCTTGTAGCAAGCCACCTGGCTAGCCTAGCACCACTAGGCTCAAATCAGTCCTCGAACCTTTGAACTACTCCTATAATCTGGTCCCAGCCATAGTCCCTCTCTGAGTTTCACAACACAGATGATAATGCCCTGGCTTAATCTGCACCCCAGACTGCAACAGAAAATATAAGCAGTCTACAATGAACACCCACAAGAGTAGGTTAGTTCTCACCCTGTAGTCTCCCTTCTTCCTTGGAGAGACCTGCATCTCCACTCAAACAATTCCCTCTACCTCACTCCCTCTTCCTGTCCCCTTCTTTTTCCAGGTCAGCCAGTCAACATCCCCTCATTTACTGATTGACTGAGCCAGCTGAGGTCCCTTAGGCAGCCAGCCTGTTACCAGCTGCCTAATTGCTCCAGGTTGCAAGCCTGCAGCCTATTACAGTTCTCCATCCCTTCCCTGGACATATCCATCTGGAAGTGAGAAGAAAAAGTCATCTAGCCCAGGAAGCAGGCAGATTAATTGCTCAACTGAATTCCTTGTGAATATATTGAAAAAGTCCTTCTTAAAACTCATTAGTATGTTTTTAATTGTACTATTTACAATATATAATCCCAACCCACTTACCATTGCAGACAGGGAAGAGAAAAAACACCCCTTGTAAACTTGAAGAGCTTCTGATAGACTTAATTTCTACCCTTCCTGGATGTTTAGTTTGACTCTTGGCTGACTATGGTTCAAATGACAAACACAATAAATTTCCCTCTAGGTTTTCTGGACTATTTGGAATCAGAAAGAATGAGGATGAGTTTGTGGATGCTAGACTAGTAGACTGCTTGAATGTCAGGATCTAGGAACCATCAGTGTGTTATACTGCTTACACATATGTACAATGGCCTGTAGAGCAGAATCAGGATTTCTCATTTGACACAACAGCTCATGATAGTTTCAGATTCTCCAGTACGATTTCCTGTTTTCAGGCAAAAATGTAATTTCTGGAAAGATGCAAGTTCTTTAAAAGAAAAAGCTCGTTTTAAAAAAATATCATTATAATTATTTTGGACATTTTAAAACTTGACTGTAACAGCATTTAGTGGCACCTGTGGATGGTTTTGTCCATCTTTTACTCAAATAAACAAGCTCAAATGCAATTGAACATATAGAAGTGACCAGTTTCAATTGGATGGAGTGTAGGTCCTTTATATGTAACACTTATTAGGTCTGATTCATTGCTGAAATCAATGGAATTACTCTAGCATAAAACTGGAGTCACATTAGCCAAATTAGTATTTCTGAGAAAGGGTTTCAAAGGGAAACATGGACATATGGTATTGCTTATAGAAAACTGAAGTCACAGTGCTAAAGGAAGTGGTCGAATTTTAGATAGACTTGAACAACATTCGTTAGAATACAAGTTCTCTACACGTATTCAGAGATAGAATGCTATTAGCAGTCAGGTCAGTAAGTAAGAGTTTATTGCAAATGTTGTAAGGCACAAGAAAATGAATCATGTGTCATACATTATGCCTCTGGCGTGACTTAATTTTGTTGTTCCTATTTGTCCTAAAGTGGTTAATTCAATCATAAAGAAAGAGCTGTGACCCTCATGAAGTACTATGGGGCGCAGAATACCTCTTTCTCAATAAGCTATGCTTATTTCAGTATTTCTCTAGTGAAATCCTTGTGAAATAAAGGACCATTTTAAGGGGTAAATGAGGAAGCTTGAGTAGCTCCACTGAAGTCAACAGGAGTCTTATCATTGACTTTAATGGATTCACCTGATATTTTTAAATAATGAAGAGGAGCTTTGACTAAGCTGTGCAGTTCAAGTACAGGCAGTCCTCGACTTACGTTTTGAGTTACAACATTTTGCACTTACAACATTTATAAATTGACACCCTGTTTCAACTTTCTGATGTCAGTTTCAGCTTTTCAATGCTTGATCCAATGCGACGCCACATCAGTGAAAAAGTTCACTGCGTCGCCCATCTCCCTGGAGAACATCTGTCCAAACTTCCTTGCACACTTTCTTTAAGAAAGCAGACGAGACTCCAGAAAAACCTGCAGCCAAGACTCCTAAGAAAACTCCAGCCAAGAACCCTTCAAAAAGTCCAGCCAAGAACCCTTCAAAAAGTCCAGCAAAGTCACCTCAAAGAAGTCCTTCCAAATCAATATGATTGCTATTTACAGTATAAATACATTAATGTAGCGATATTACTCATCTATAATTGACTGAGTACAAAATTCCTGGTTATTTTTGGAGAAAATAGGGTACCGGGCTTTGGTTTAGGAACCAATCCGCCATTATAAAATTGTTTCCTATGGGGAAAATCGGTTCCGAGTTACAATGTTTCGACTTATGACGTGGTTTTCAGGAACCAATTGTATTGTAAGTCCGAGGACTGCCTGTACAGCGGATTAGTTTGTCTTTGAGGTATGCTACAAGATAGGCAAAAAAGGACATTGTTACTTGATCTAAACAATGTAATAAATGTCATTGCCATTTTGAGAGCATAACATGTATTTATGTATAGGCTATGAATATTTAAGGTTTTGGCAGGCATTTACATTAGTTTGTGCTGGAATTTCAAATATTTCTTTTAATAATTTGTAGAATATTATACTCACAGCCTTAAAAATTCTACCTTTCCCATTGTCTCACTGACTTTATTCCTGCAGTCCTTACTAACATTGTTTTTATTACAGCTGAGTGTTGGTTTCATCATTCCTGCCACTATTTCATCTATTCATGTATTGAATAGATACAGCTAAGATAACTATTTTAATGCTTAAATTCTTATCAAGGTTTACCAAATCCCACATACCTTACCCACAGAAGTAGTCCTAGTAAAGTGAAAAAGGCACTGTTCATTTGATTAAAGTCAGCTTTAGTAATCAAAAGTGATTATTGAGGTTGATATATATTCTGTATTTGTGCTTAATTCCTTGTGGTACTGAAATTGGCTTGTAGCAAATGCTAATTACTGAACTATAGTTTCTGTGTGCATAAGGCTAGCAGATGAAAAAGAACAGATTAAAGGTCAGCCTTTCTTTCCAGTGCCATAGTGAGTACTTGAAAAATGACTGTAGATCCATCTGAGTACAATTTTCTTTTAATCAACATCTTCTTGAATGTGGACAAATTTCTGTTGACATGTACATTAAAATAATATACATTTCCTATTAAAAATAGGTCCCTACACTCAATTTATCGAGCAAATTGGATTCAGGTCTTTATACTGTAAATATATCGTAACCATGCATTTCTTTTACAGGTATTCTCTTCTTTTGATGGAAGACACCAGAAATGACAATAGCATCCTGGACTCTGACCCATTTCCACTGAAGAAACTACATACAAAGAGATTGGAGATCATCCACCAGACAGCTGAGATAAGGCTGTGAACTTCAGGAAGAGCAACACTGATTATAAAAGGATTGATCAAAGCACCCAGAACCCATATCAAATCACCCAAGGCACCCAGAACTCAGATTTGTAGCATCCCCTTTCTGATAAAACCCACTTCAGATGGAACAAAATGCTGATTCCTTATTTCTTCCCCCGCAAATTACCTACATAAGATCTTAGATAAGATGATTTTCTTGGAGGAAATCAATATACAAATGGTTAAAAACAAGGCACACCAGAAAGTTATTTTAGTTTTGGGCATGTAAAGGAAATAAATGAGCTGAAGGACTGCAAGAAATGAGTGAAGCAATGCAAAGAGCTGTAAAGAAGACTCGTATGCTGCCTCACACTGACATATTTTGATGATAGATAGATAGATAGATAGATAGATAGATAGATAGATAGATAGATAGATAGATAGATAGATATAACCATGGTCTGGGTTCAGAAAGTTTTCAAAGGAAAGACTGTAACTGAGAACCCAAAGCAGCTTCATACACATGCACATTCAAATTAAGAGTGTTTTGTAAAGGAAAGGATGTGTGAACTAGATGCTGTTTATATGTAAGGATGTGGGTTTGGCCACAGAGACCAAATATCATCCTCCATTTTAAAAGGTGGGCTTCAAGGCAAAACATTATAGCAGGTAATGAAGGGTAGATGCTTATAGATGTGTTATGTATTGTTTAAAATAAAAACAAATTCAGTGGTTGAATACAAATCTTACTGCTTTAACAAGAATAGCACCACAGTTCATAGGCACTTCAAAGTCTGTGGACACTACAATGTACAACTGCACCGAGGTACCACAAACTGCATGTGCATGCTCATCTGGATGTGCCCCCTGAGTACAAATCACACTGCTGTTGAAACAGAAAATAAATGGGGAAGTTTCAGCAATAGTCTCATTATTCCACAATAATCAAAGGAATCTATACCAAAAATTAGAAAAAAAAGCCTGTTGTGTCTTCTGGTCTTTGTAAAACAAAAGTAATATGAAGAAACCACAAGGGCACCATTGGGTTCTACATAAAGGTGTGTACTAATTTTATAGATACATGACGCCTAGCTACCTACTTATTAAAGATCTGGCTGTTGGTTTATAGATTTAACATAGTGAGTGCCACTGGAAGATTCACTATACAATCTCTATAACCTATATATAACTCTCTCTCATATTTAAAGGCATAAGAAGATTACCAATGTTATATGATATTCTTTTCATTAAATGCACACCATGCTACAAATTAAGTTTGATACATACATTATAGCTTCTCTTTGAATAAGGGCTGTGAACATCACAACAATGCCTGAAATGGTGTTTGTACTCTCCAATGTATCTGCATCAGCGACATCTCCCTGCTGTGTTCTGTTAGAGGCACTTGTAGTAGAAACAGAGACATGAGGTACAATGGTATAACCATACGATGCTGTATGTAACTTTACTGTAGGGTTGGTATTTTTAGCAGGTGTTCCTGCAGTAGAATATCCTGCAACATTTTTACTCCAAAGCTTTTTTATACCGTTTTCAGGACTAGCTTGGTGCCATTTCTACCTGATAAGATGAAGGAACAGTCTATGATTAGATCATTCCAGGACTCCATGAACTATTTCAGGCGTTTGACACTAAGACCTTTTCAGGCACCGTGAAAGTTGTGCAGCTGTGCAGGATTAACTGTGTCCATATGATTACACTGTTCACAGAAAAGTGACTGCATGTAGACATACAAGGTTCCTTGGGTGAATTTGATATCTTTTATTAGACCAACCCAAATGGTTGGAGAATAGTTATTAAGCAAGCTTTCAGGTTCAAAAACACTTCGTCAGGCTAAGGACGCTGCCGCAGTTGCTGCGTGCTCTTCCTGGATGGAATGAAAAGTAAAGAAGCCAGGGGCTGGGCTGGGCTGGGCTGGGCTGGGCTGGGCTGGGCTGGGGAGTCAGTTGCCAGGCAGATTGTAATGTCTCAAAAATCCGATGTCTGTGTTTAGTTCCTGATCTCTAGTATCCAGCAGGTTGATGAAATGGAGCTCATAGGCTTGTCTCTGGGATGTGTTGTGTAAATTTCCCTTGAGGATCAGGACTGAGAGATTGGAGAGAGAGTGGCCCTCCTGTGAGAAATGTGCCCCCACCGGTAATTGGGTGTTTCTGTCTTTGATGGATTTCCGGTGTGCGTTCATTCTGGTGCGCAGTTGTTGTCTGGTCTCTCCTACATATCTTCCATCAAGGCATTTGGTGCATTGGATGAGGTATACTACATTCCTGGAGGTGCAGCTGTAAGATCCTGGGATGCTGATGGCTCTGTTGTGGGGTGTAGTAATAGTGGAGGTGGTGGAGATGTGGGGGCAGGTTTTGCATTTCTTGTCATGGCACGGTCTGGATCCTTTTGGTGTGTTCTGGGGCTGAGGAAGTTTGCTTCTTGTGATGAGGTTGGCAAGGTTCGGTGCTTGTCTGAAGGCTAGGATGGGTGGCTCTGGGAAGATTTTTTTAAGAATAGGGTCTTTTTCTAATATGGGTTGCAATTTTTTGAGGATTTTCTGTATAGGTTCAAGGGATGGGTGATAGGTCATAACCAGCGGTGTGCGATTTGTGGGTGTTTTTCTTCTGTACTGCAGCAGTTCTTCACATGGTATCCAGGTGGCTCTTTCAAACGTGCAATCTGCCTCTCTGGAGGAGTGTCCTTGCTGGGTGAAAGCCTTTTTAAGACTGGTGAGGTGGCAATCCTGGGTGTTCTCTTCAGTACAAATGCGGTGGTATCTGAGGGCTTGGCTGTATATCACAGCTTTTTTGGTGTGTTTTGGGTGATTGCTGTGTTGTGTGTTGGTCTGTGGGTTTCTTGTATACTGTGGTCTGTATTTTACCCTTCTGGATACTGATCATTGTGTCTAAAAAGGGGATGTTGGTGCTGGAGTATTCTAAAGAAAGTCGGATGGAGGGATGGTGACTGTTGAATTTCTGGTGGAACTCAATTAGAGATTCCTGGTTCTCACTCCAAATGATGAAAATGTCATCGATATATTGTAAGTACAGCAAGGGTTTGATGGTGCAATTCTTGAGGAAGTCTTCTTCCAGGTGGCTCATAAAAAGGTTGGCATACTGTGGGGCCATTTTAGTGCCCATAGCTATTCCCATCGTCTGGAGGAAGTGTTGATTATTAAAAGTGAAATTGTTGTGTGTGAGGGTGAAGTGTATAAGCTTAGTGATATCTTTGGGTCTGTATTCTGGGTTGTAATCTTGTTCCTTTAGATATGTAAGGCAGGCATGGATGCCATCCTGGTGTGGGATGTTGGTGTATAGGCTGGTAACGTCCATGGTGGCTAGGAGTGTGTTGCTGGGAAGGTGGTCTATGTTTTTAAGTTTCCATAGCAAGTCTGTGGTGTCTTGGACAAAACTTGCTCTGTGGGTGACAAGCGGTTTTAGGATGGATTCAACAAAACCTGATATTTCTTCAGTTAGGGTCCCATGGTTGGATATGATAGGTCTGCCAGGGTTCCCTTGTTTGTGGAACAGCTATGGGCACTAAAATGGCCCCACAGTATGCCCACCTTTTTATGAGCCACCTGGAAGAAGACTTCCTCAAGAACTGCACCATCAAACCCTTGCTGTACTTACGATATATTGATGACATTTTCATCATTTGGAGTGAGAACCAGGAATCTCTAATTGAGTTCCACCAGAAATTCAACAGTCACCATCCTTCCATCTGACTTTCTTTAGAATACTCCAGCACCAACATCCCCTTTTTAGACACAATGATCAGTATCCAGAAGGGTAAAATACAGACCACAGTATACAAGAAACCCACAGACCAACACACAACACAGCAATCACCCAAAACACACCAAAAAAGCTGTGATATACAGCCAAGCCCTCAGATACCACCGCATCTGTACTGAAGAGAACACCTGGGATCGCCACCTCACCAGTCTTAAAAAGGCTTTCACCCAGCAAGGACACTCCTCCAGAGAGGCAGATTGCACGTTTGAAAGAGCCACCTGGATACCATGTGAAGAACTGCTGCAGTACAGAAGAAAAACACCCACAAATCGCACACCGCTGGTTATGACCTATCACCCATCCCTTGAACCTATACAGAAAATCCTCAAAAAATTGCAACCCATATTAGAAAAAGACCCTATTCTTAAAAAAATCTTCCCAGAGCCACCCATCCTAGCCTTCAGACAAGCACTGAACCTTGCCAACCTCATCACAAGAAGCAAACTTCCTCAGCCCCAGAACACACCAAAAGGATCCAGACTGTGCCATGACAAGAAATGCAAAACCTGCCCCCACATCTCCACCACCTCCACTATTACTACACCCCACAACAGAGCCATCAGCATCCCAGGATCTTACAGCTGCACCTCCAGGAATGTAGTATACCTCATCCAATGCACCAAATGCCCTGATGGAAGATATGTAGGAGAGACCAGACAACAACTGCGCACCAGAATGAACACACACCGGAAATCCATCAAAGACACAAACACCCAATTACCGGTGGGGGCACATTTCTCACAGGAGGGCCACTCTCTCTCCAATCTCTCAGTCCTGATCCTCAAGGGAAATTTACACAACACATCCCAGAGACGAGCCTATGAGCTCCATTTCATCAACCTGCTGGATACTAGAGATCAGGGACTAAACACAGACATTGGATTTTTGAGACATTACAATCTGCCTGGCAACTGACTCCCCAGCCCAGCCCCTGGCTTCTTTACTTTTCGTTCCATCCAGGAAGAGCACGCAGCAACTGCTGCAGCGTCCTTAGCCTGACGAAGGGTTTTTGAACCCAAAAGCTTGCTTAATAACTATTCTCCAACCATTTGGGTTGGTCTAATAAAAGATATCAAATTCACCCAAGGAACCTTGTCTGCCTATATCCTTAGACCAACACGGCTACAACCTAAACCCCTGCATGTAGACATAGCATTCACAAATTCAGCTGACACTATATAACCTAAAACAACATCAAACTATCCTGAGCAATAGCATGAGGCACTTGTTGGAATTTATGGTTAAGTCCTTTCACTAATTCATTTGAAGCAGGGTGTCAGGGAGCTGATATGACATATTTAATACCATTTTTTAAACTCTTCAGATGTGAATTGAGTTCCATTGCTATTTATAATTTGTTCAGGAATTCCATTCCTTGAAAATAATATAAATTCTTCCATAATTTACTACAAGTTAGCTTAATCCATACAGAATACTTCCTGTCAGTTAGAATGGGCATATATTCCATTAAAATATGTCCCGAAAGTGGTCCAGTGTATCTATTTGAATTTGGTGCAACACAGTAGATGGCCAATAACTAGAAGGCAAAGCAGCACTTCTAGATGAGTGTTGACATGGCACGTACTTCAGCATTTGCTGACATCTTTTACCTTTTAATGCTGTTTTCTCTCTTTATGTATCAATATCTGGCCACTACACTGGACTCCTAGCAAGGACTTTTATTTTTACATTCCCAAATAGCTTTAAAGTAATTACTGGAGCATATGTGGTCCAAGTTTTTTAGGCTAACCACTCTGATAGTATACAATAGACAATCGCAATATACACTTTCAGCTAAATTCTATTCTACCTCTTAGGCATGTAAGTGGACTTAGGCACCTAAATGAAATCTGATTCCACCCTCCTTGAGTCCCTAAAAAACTGTTACTATAAAAGATGGGTGAGCCTTTCTCCTCCTTGCTACTTTTTTATGATCTCTGCTTCTGGGTAAGATGGTGGCGTGTTGCAAAAGTTGATGCATGAATGGACTTCCAGGCAATTACACAGCATGGAATAAAACTTCATTTTGGTGCCAAAATCTACTTAGTTGCCCAACAGTTGGACTAGAATCTTTGCTCTTTTATAGTAAAGAAATCTGAAAAGAGTTGTGTGTATAAATCCACCATCTATTAATTGCGATGTCAGACACTTCCACCAATTCTTCATCATTTGGGCTGTTTGCAGACATTGATAAAAAACCCAACAAAAACACGCTATAGCAGAAGAAGCAGTGCATTACCTCATCCCAGCTCTGCAGCATCTGTAAAGATCTTTACAGTGGGGCTTTTTGGTGCTTTCAGCTAAAACTTATTCAATCAGCAATTAGATAAAAGTGCCAAAAAAGCCCACTAAAGTGCCTGATCCTTACAGATGTTGGGTGAACTAGGTTGAGGTTATGTACTGCCTCTTCTGGGCATGCCCAGTTTAAAGTAAAGCACCATTTTTGGGGGAGAGGGTGGTTGGGTTTTTTTCCACATCTGCAAGCACCCTATAGTACTATAGAATTTGTCACTTGCAAGGTTTCAAGTTGTGCCATGTAGAACATATTGACTATCTTCATTTCCCCTTCATTATCTTTATTTGAACCTTTCAGTAGCAAGCATGAGAATCAGTTTGTGTTCTCACGTTGGTTGGTGCTTTTGAGCTCAATATGATAACTCTGAGTGAGACTATTACCCATTTCTGTAACTGTGCTGTAGCCATTGCCAGTATTCAATTCTTTCAGTTAAAAATTAAAAATATAAGTTGCTGATCTAAATAATTTTCCAGACTAAACCATGTTCTATACATATATGGGTAAAACTTCTTAATTCCTAAGACTAAACTCAGAGTTTTGCTATCAATTTTAGTGTAGTTATATTTTATAGAAATAAGAAATCTAAAGGAAAAGGAAATAGGTCTTTCAGTATCTTTTTTCATCACTTAGGAAATCATTGATTCTATTTCATGGCATGAGCATCACAAGTTAACTTTGTAGGTAAAGGTTGTCACACATATGGTTGTTTCAGACATATGCTTCTTTGCTTAATTATAACATTTGCTACATTATTTTGACCAATACATTTTCTGTCCATTGTATATAAGTTTATTTAGAGAATGTAGCACTGTCTGTTTATTAAGCAAGTAGCAGTGGACATAACTGGCTATCTTCAAAAAGGTATATACTTATAAAAGATTTTAGGGTTGCGGTGCCTCAGGTGTCGCTTTGATTCTGTTTTGTTATTTTTGCAAACCATCTTTATCAATGGTATGGCAGCAATATGCAATCAAGCCTTTGGAAACTTCAAGTTTTCCTTGCTTGCTTTTAATTTATGCTCACATTTCAGGTACAGTTCAGTGGCTGGGCTGGTCAGAACCCAACATTTTCTCACCACAGAGAAGCAAAAATTAAAAAAAAATTTCATTCTGTGTCCAGATTAAATCTTGACACTGTCAAATTTCATGTAGAATGGAAATTCAGAAATTTCATATAGAAAAATGGCAATTCATTTGATTTTTCTAACAAATTTGATAAGGTGTTCTGAGCTTCCCAGATGTACAGAAGTCCTGCTTCCAAGGTCCCTACTATAAAACAGTGAGCATAGCAGCCTTGGGATTATCCATGAAAGTGGGCAATCTGGCAAGAAGCCAGACAGCTTCCCAGGCAGGCTTCTTTGATTTCCATCTGATGATCTGACAAAAAACCAAAATGTTACTTCTGGATGTTTCATTTTGGTGGAATCAGCATTTCCTGATAGAAAAATGATCTGCCAAAAATTCCCAGTCTTCTCTATTGGAAGATTTTCAAGGTGTTTTTTATCCCTAGATGCCATGACAAGGATGTTATCCAAGTAACAGCAAAAGACAGGAATATGGCCTGTTATACCTGCTCCATGGTTCAGCCTGTGCAGATGTTAACTCAAACTATACTAGACTGTTATACTGAAATAAGTCCTTATGTGTTTTAATCATGAGGACCTATCATCAGTCACTGACTTCATACTCCATTTATGGGCAGGATTGAGTTAGGTTGATCTTGGAGAAAGGGTTGCTGTCAGTGAAGTGAATATATGCTCCATACAAGGAAAATAATACTGATTTGCATAAAATACTGAGTTAATGGTAACTGAGTTATATAGACTTACTCTTTTTTATTCATTCACTACAGTTAATCCTGAATATAATTCCAGAGATCTGTAAGGGCTGAAATTCTGCCTCTGCCATTACAATATCATAAATGGCACTGGAAGAATCTAAAAGTGCCATGAAATTTTTTGTCTTCAAGCACAGCTTTTCTGTTTGTTTGTTTGTTTTAGTATTTTAAGGTAATGACATCATCTTAAAAGACATCACTCGCCTTGTCTAAAAGTTGAGTTCATTTTTATTTTGGGCCAGGTTTAAATATATTTTAAAGGGTTTGTATGCTTTTCCATATCTGCTGAATCTTTCTATATTCATTCTCCAGTGAGTAATGTAGATTTACTACACAGCGTATTTGGTTTGCAAATACTGTGTTACTCTCACTGTAGTAAAATTGAGGAGGAAGATATCCCTTATATATGTTTTTAAATGCATTGTGGTTTTCTGCAAATTCACCTTTTACTGGCTGCATCTATACATGATGCTGACTGCACAGTAGCTTGTTACTACTGCATAGTAGTAATGATCTACTGTGCAGTAGTGATAGCTACTGAACAGTCAGTGTCACCAAAAAGCCATTCGGGGACGCTAATGTGCAGTAGCTCCAGTTACTGCACAGTTATTTAGCATATGCAAGTACTAAATGACTGTGCAGTAACAACTGCGCAGTCAGCATCTCATGTAGACATGGCCACTGATAACATCAGTGAGAAACTAGAGAGGTCAGAGATCCGGAATTAAATTCCATTTTAAGTCTACTTGCAAAGAAACTGAAATAACACTTTGTTTATTGTCTTCTGAATTAACCAGTTGTAGATACTATAACATTCTTTTCAGACTCCCTGGTGTTACATGCAAGCTCATGAATCTGAAATCCTCTGGCACTGTCCTCCTGAGGTGATGGTTGTGCACATTTTTCTATGCATGCTTTAATTTATTACAGCTTCTTTATAATCTGTCCTTATACCAACCAATCAGGACAGTGAGACTTTCAGTGCTGTCCATTCTGTGTTTTCTTCTTGACCCCTAGTTTATTTGAACAGATTACATTATGCTGTTATAGCTCATTGGCATTTTTGGAATGATCCTCTTAGCAAACTCTAGATCATGATCTACTGAGATCACTGAGATCTAATGTCAGAGGCTCCAGGATCGGAAGCGGCGGGATGCATGTGGGGAGTGGTTGGGACACAGTCCAGGAGTGGCGGGATGTATGAGTGGCAGGATGCACATGGCTGGGCTGAGCTGCGCCCCCTGCCACCGGGGCTGGGCTGGGTGAGTGGAACGATCTCCCTCCGTGCCCCCTGCCACCAGGTGAGTGGGGGCCCAGCCCAGCCTGACCCATCCAGGGCCCCACTCACTTCTGCCCCTGCCCACTCTCTTCCTCACCGTGGGGCCCTTGACCTGTCCCCCCCCCCCCCCGACTGACTGACCTGCTGGGCAGGGGATAAGGGCGGGAAGGCGGGGCAGGTGGGGGGGGGTGGTAGATTGCTCTTTACTTCAAAAAGTGATCTTCACCTAATAAAGTTTGGAGACCACTGCTCTGGAGCATTGTATAGAATCAAATCAACCTCAATCAGTAGCTATGCTTGACCTGTTCTGTATGTTATACACTAACCATTTCCATAATGATGGTAGTGTGCACCTTTGTGTAATATCTTAGTGTCTAGAGCACTCACCCAGGAGCTGGGAGCATTTATACACACACTTTTCTGTTCCATGACATGCTAGAGATCCCCCGCTTCAGAGCAGACTCGATTAATCACCAGCTGAGGCAAACTGCACTGCGCCATGTACAGTTGTATAAGCAGTGAAATGCATGTCAGTGCTCAGAAAATGCAGGTAGTGTGCTTTTGAACTAAAGGGCCTCCAATGTGTTTTAGTTCAAAAGTGCACCACCGCCATTTTCTCAGAGCTGACGTGCATTTCACTGCTTATACAACTGCAAGTGTTGCAGTGCTAGGTGCTTTTCAAAGTGCCTGGTGCTGCAGCACTTACATGTGTAAAAATGCCCTGGGAGACCTGCATTCTAGACCCACCTCAGCTTGAGGGAGGCAAAACCATATTTCCTACTTTCCAGGATAAAACCTAATCACCAGGCTAATGAACAGCCTGGATAAGGGGTACCTTCCTGTAATAGGGTTCTGCTCCAGGGGTGGCTGTGATGCCCCTGGAGCCTCCTGAGCCCTTGCCAACCTGGCTAATCTTCCCTTCACTTTCCTGTCATGCCTTAAAGTTATTCAGAAGCCCTGCTGCAGCCCTGCTGCCCAGGAGCTCTCCTCACTCCCTGATTTCTGGGGCTAGAGTGCCTGACCATATTAGGTCCGGGGCTTATATTCCTCAAACCTGGCCCCCTTCTGATCAGGTGACTTTCTAATTAGCCCCTCCCACCTGCAGGCTGCTCCTCTCTTAAGTGACAGGTGCAAGCTAAGTGCCCTGTCATACTTCCATCCTTTCTGTTGAAGAACATAGGATACTGTAAGGCAAGGATGCAAAAGTGATGGGGCTGTGAAGAGAGAAAAGAAAGTGCCTGACTCTCTAGCCTAGTGAGTTAGGTACTCATCTGGAAGGGGAATATCCTAGTTTCTGGTCCTTGTTCTCATGATTTTTTTTTTTTATTCAATGAGCATCTAATATAAAATGCATAAACAGTCCAGGAAATAGTACCCAGGTACTCTAACCACTGAGCTATTGAATCAGGCTTTTGTACGGAAGATCCTGGAAAAAATTATCAAGGAGTCTATATGCAATAGGCTTGCAGAAGGTAAGATTCTGAATGACAGCCAGCATACCTTTGTCATGGGCAGGTCTTGTCTTACCAACCTCATCTCCTTTTATGATCAGGTCACTCACCACCTGGATAAGGGAGAGGAGGTTGACATTGTATACCTTGATTTCCAAAAGGCCTTTGATCTAGTATCCCACAATGTTCTTGTGAGTAAATTGGAGGACTGTGGGTTCAACCATGAGACAGGTGGGTAGGGAGCTGGTTGTGGGGTAGGACCCAAAGCATTCTAATGAATGGATCTGTGTTGTCTTGGTGAGAAGTGGCCAGTGGTGTCTCTAAGGGGTTGGTGCTTGGTCCAATGCTATTCAACATCTTTATCAATGATTTGGATGTAGGGTTGAAGAGCTCACTGGCCAAGTTTTTGAATGACACCAAGTTATGGGAAAGCGTGGTCACACTTGAAGATAGGCTGCAGATATAGGTAGACCTAGACGGGCTAGCAAATTGGGCAGATTGGTATCTGATGAAGTTCAATGTCAAGAAAAGTAAAGTGCTCCATCTGGGGACAACTCCCCTCTACACACCTACAGGCTTGGCAACACCAAACTGGCCAGCACCATGAATGAAAGGGACCTGGGGATAATAATAAACCACAGTACGAATATGAGCCAGCAGTGTGACGCCATAGCCAACAGGGCAAATAATACCCTGGCATGCATCAGTTGATGCATCTCCAGCAAAATTGGGGAAGTGATTCTTCCAGTCTACTCAGCATTGGTGAGACCTCAGCTGGAGTGCTGCATCCAGTACTGGGTGACACACTTCAACAAGGATGTGGTAAAGCTCAAGACAGTCCAGAGAAGGGCCATCCATATGATTAGAGACTTGCACTGAAAGCCATAGGAGGAAAGGCTGAGGGACCTGGGACTCTTCAGCCTGACAAAGGGAAGGCTGAGAGGGGACTTGATAGTGGCTTACCACTATATCAGGGGCATACATCAAGGGCTCTGTGAACAACTGTGCACCAAGGCGCACTTGGGGATAACCAGGAGTAATGGCCATAAATTCCTGGAAGACCATTTCAGACTCAACATTAGGAAAAACTTCTTCACAGCCAGGGTGTCCAGATTTTGGAACAGGCTTCCTCCAGAGGTGGTGCAATGGCCGGCCCTGGAAATCTTCAAGAGGAGACTGGACAGTCATCTTGTTGGGGTTACCTGACCCAAATTGTCTTTCCTGCCTGGAGTAGGGGGCTGAATCTGATGATCTTCTGAGGTCCCTTTCAGCCTCGCAATCTATGAATCTATGAATTTTTGTTCCCCTATTCCATCATTCTTGTGTTCTTGGCTGCAGATTGATCCTGATTCAGCTGAGCATATGGAAGTTGTCCCCACCCAGACACATGGGAGGTGAGAAGTCTGGGTCTGAATTCCATCAGGCTGAGGAGGATCTAAATCCCAGTCTTCTACTTCCTGTGTACTTTAACCATCCAGCTACTACGTATAGGGTGGGTGACACTGCCACAACTAGTCTGTTGCGTAGCCATCCTCTGAAGAGGGAATATTTCTAGAACAGGAACACAAGTGGTTAGAAATGCCTAATGTATAGCCCTTACTCAAGCAGCCAAGCCCCAGAAAGGGCCAGGAGTACAGACAAACCCACATGCTCAATGTTTTCTATTCAGTGGTTCTAGACAGGAACCTATTCAGCATCTGGTCTCTTGAATTGCTCTTCTGAGGTGCCTAACTCTCCATGATGACTGTATATGTAGCTTAATGCCTAATTGTAGTTCTTTGACTCATATCCCTGGGGCAGGGAACCTAATTTTTAGGCATTACAACATCTAAATTGGATGTGCCCAAGGGGACAATCTGGATTTTGCCCATGGGCCATTAAATACAACACAGTATTTTATTTTACTAATATACTACTCAAATATGTACTTGAGATGGCCTATACTTAAAATAGAATTGCCCACATACATGCTATCCATAAGCAGAGGAAGATAGTTAGTCATGTTAGTCTTATGTTAGCCATCTCATGAAGTAAACCTGCTGCTTATGAAAGTTTGTGTTATATATCTCTGATTTAGTTAGTCTATCAGGTACAAATCTACTCTGCCTTTTACGTTAAATGCTGCCACTCTCTCAACCCACAGTTACTTACTGTTACTAAAAGCTGGGCCCCAGATCCCAGACCTGAACTTTCTCAAGGTAGGAAGATTTCAGAATTAAGGACTTGTGTTTGTGCTCAGTAAAGAATACATAGTAAATCTGGAGGTTGTAAATCATGGAAACAATGGAAATTAGCAAAAAACTTGATGAAATGTTCACACTCTTCACTCCTGTAGTATCTGTGAGAATATAAAGCTCAGAATTACTTTATATATATTATAATTCACTTTCCACTGGAAAATTACAGTGATGATGTAGAGAGCTTTTTTATAAGATTGTAATGTCTAGGCACTTTGTTTCTATATAATCACCAGGGCTATAATTCTCTTGGACACAGTAAATGTTATTGCAAAGTCATTGTAAATCCTTTCATTGTTTTAGTAACAGTGAACATTAAAACAGGACTTGTCCTAAGATATATGGGTAAGAGGCATGCCCTTCTGACTTCTGTTTTCTCTTGGAAGAAAGCCATTATTTATACTTGCATATTCAGAAGCATAAAAACATACAAATATTACCCATTGAACCCTGTCTCTCTCTCTCTGGATTGCAGCATATTTTGAGAGCAAATGTGCTAAACTTTTACTGGAAACTGCAATACAAAAGAGACTGTTTTATAATGATTTAAATAAATGAAGGAAATACAGGGGTTGATTTTCAATTTGAGTCATGTACATAATTCCCATTAATACACATCTATGGAAGAATCCCTTAGGTTGGGCCTCTGGAAGGGTTGTTAATTTACTTTGTTTAGATATATCAGAAAGATGAAGGAATAACTAAAAAAAAGATAGGGTCTGGTTTTCCTCCTATTTCATCAAAATTGGGAGTAACTTTGTATCTTATAGAGGTGCTTCACTGGTGTAACCAACAGAAGAATCAGGCCTAATTCTCCATCAGATACTTAGCAGATGATACTTCAGTACTCTGTTTACAATGAACAATGAATAATGTATTAAATTATTTGCATAAATAAATAGTTTAAAATGAAGCTTCAGTGGGTTTACATTTTCAGAATACAGTTTTACAGTTTCTTTTGCCTTTCATTTCTCTCTCTTTTCAATGGTTTATCTTGTTGGTTCTCTGCAGTTGTTTACCAACAAGACAGAAATCCAGAAACACACCTCTAACCTGGAATAAAGCAATGCATAGCATATCAAAACCAACTCTGTTTGCAAGTGGGAAGCATATGAAGAATACTGTACCTTTTTTAATTTAGTAGGAAATCAAAGTGCAGCCAAAGATAGTAAGGTGTAAAAATGTGTTTTCACCTATTTATGTCTATGAATCCTTCTATTCACAGGGTTGTAGGTTGTAGCCATGTTGGTCTAAGGTCATAGGCAGATAAGGTTCTTTGGGTGAATCTGATATCTTTTATTAGGCCAACTTAAATAGCTGGAAAACAATTATTAAGCAAGCTTTCGGGTTCAAAAACCCTTAGCCTGATGAAGGGTTTTGAACCCGAAAGCTTGCTTAATAATTGTTTTCCAACTAAGTTGGTCTAATAAAAGATATCAGATTCACCCAAAGAACCTTGTCTCTTCTATTCACAGATCTTTTAACTGAGCATTCAAACAAGTTGTCAGCTGCAAAAATGTTTCATCTGCAAGTACAGAGAAACAAGTATGTTTACAAATATAAGGAATAAGAATGAAGCTTTAAGAATCCAGTTTTTATTCTCTGATAAATCTTCAGCCAGGTGCTAAATGTCTGCCAGACTCTGTACACTCTATCTCAGTTTAAAATAAATACTTGCCAGAGGTTAGCCATTTTCACATTAATTTTACAAACTTTAATTTTCCTACTAATATTACATATTTTTATTGGCTTTCAACTTCAGTAATCACAAGACTGTATTAATTACATGTTGGGCCAAAGTTTTAAATACACCTCAATTCTGCATGTCAAATAATGCATCAGTCTCTTTGCTATAATTAAATGCACCCCAAATGTAAAATAAACCCATAAATGAAATCTAAGATAAATCCATAAATGGGAGATTACATATTACAAGCTTGTAATCCTTTAAGAGGCTTTCTATGTAGCAAACAAAAATCCAGAATCAAATACCACATCATTAAAATAAAGGGTTTCAAGTGGGAAATGTGCTGTAATACATGTAGCAGTATCTAGTTTGTTGTAAGACTTGTAGCTTAACATAGGGTTTTTATGAACATTCTGTCCCTTCCAATTTGTGTGTTTAAGTTTCCTGCCATTTAGACTACACCTTAAACCTACTTGAGCCTTGATTTATTTTTAGTTTTGAATGATTGTACTGCAGTTCAGTTTTTCTGGTTCAAAGAACACTTTAGAACAGGAACACATCATGACAGGCAGCTCAATAATGTGATCTGCAAAAAGAAAAAACTATTAAACCAACTGGGAGTGAATTAGCATCCACAGAAAGGTTCATGTTAATAAGGAAACAAATGGTGTTGGATTTTACTGTAATATCTTCAATGAACTGTAAAATAATACAAGAGAGAAAAAATTCCCAGACCTCTTAGCATAAACTTTATTAATAATTACCAGGCAGTAACTCCTGTTTGAAGCACAGTTTGATAGGAATAACAACTGTGCTGTTCAGTTTGGTTACTTTAGTTAATAAGGGAAATAAGCCAAGGGATACCAGCGATCAGAGCAACCACAAATTAGCTTTGCAATTCACTTTTGGTGTGATGGCGAGTAAGCAGTCCATTGATTTCAGTGAATCTTGGGCCTTTTGCTCTTCTGCATGTTGCTTTCCTTCCCTGTAAAATGGGTGCAGGATTGGCAACCTGCTTCATAGGTGTGTTGGATTGAAAGAACTGGCTGAGGCAATTAATGTTACAAAAAGATGATCTTGTGCTTGAAGTACAGGACTGGCATTTTGGAGAATTAAGTGCTACAATTTTGCTCCAGAGCTTCTTAACCATGGCAACAGGATCTGGTAATGTTTACCACCTCTGAATCCCAACCCTTTAATCCTTCTCTGCCTTAGTTTCCCTACCTGTAAAATGGGCATGATAATAGGTAAGTACCTGCCTCCCCAGTGTGCTGTGAGGTTTACTTCATTAGCTATAATGAGATCCTTCAGGGGAAGATCCACTAGAAAGGTCTATTATTATTATTATTGAAAAACCAGAAGAAATGAATCATGGAATCGTGGAGGGTGTAGGTATGGCATTTCCCCCATTAAAATCCTTGTCATTGCTTACCAGGCTAAATCTTTTCACTGTCTGCTCCATTGCTGGAGTGGATCATTGTCACATACTGGCCAAGAGGCAACATGCATGTCCAGAGGCAACCCTAATCTTTTCTGTGAGCCTATGTTGTCAGTTGCCCTTCACAGAATCATAGAAATTTAGGGTTGGAAGGGACCTCAGGAGGTCATCTAGTTCAACCCCCTACTCAAAGCAGGACCATTTCCAACTAGAGCATCCCAGCCAAGGCTTTATCTAGTCAGGTCTTAAATACCTCCAGAGTCTGCAACATCTCTAGGTCTCTAGGTAACCCATTCCAGTGGTTTCCTCCCCTCCTAGTGAGAGAATTCATCCCAATATCTAACCTAAACTTCCCTTGCTGCAAGTCAAGACCATTGCTCCTTGTTCTGATCCCTGCCACCACTGAGAACAGTCCTGCTCCATCCTCTTTTGAACTCCCCTTCAAGGCTGCTATTAAATCCCCTCTCAATCTCCTCTCCTCTAGATCAGCAGTTCCCAAACTCTGACAGATTGTGCACCACCAATTTAAAACAATACAATATTAAGTACCACCAGGGGTGTAGGTTGTAGCCGTGTTGGTCTAAGGACATAGGCAGGCTAGGTTCTTTGGGTGAATCTGATATCTTTTATTAGACCAACTGAAATAGCTGGAAACACGTTTCCATGTGTATTAAATGCATGTTTCCAACTATTTCAGTTGGTCTAATAAAAGATATCAGATTCACCCAAAGAACCTTGTCTGCCTATGTCCTTAGACCAACACGGCCACAACTTACATCCCTGGTGGTACTTAACATTGTATTGTTTTAAACTGGTGGTGTGCAATCTGTTGGAAACATTTTTCCAACTATTTCAGTCGGTCTAATAAAATATATCAGATTCACCCAAAGACCCTTGTCTGCCTAAGTACCACCAGCACATTTTCCAGTTCAACCTCAAAGACCACCAGCTGATTTTTGTCATCTAAAGTAAAGATAATAAATCTGTTGACGCCTGCCACCAGCGTTCCCTCTAAGCTGCGCGGCCGTGCAGGTGCACCTGGCAGTGAGGCATGAGCGTGTCTGTGTGGCTTAGAGGGACCGCTGCCTACCCCTGACAGGTTGTCCGCGTACCACTGGTGGCACCCATACCACAGATTGGGAACAGCTGCTCTAAACTAAATAAGCCCAGTCCCCTCAGAAGTCACTGCCTCCAGCCCCTGGAGCATTTCTGCTGCCCTCCTGCACAGAAGCCCCCGACTATCAACTAAGCGCATCCCCTTGCTCCACCACTCGCTCCCCAGCCACTCAAAGCCCTCTGCAGTGCCAGGCAGGCGCTGGCGAGGGGGAGACGGAGGGAGCCATTCCTTCAGTGCATCCTTGCTGCAGAGTTGTCTGCATCCTCTCACTTTGTCCTCACTTTTGGGCGCTGTCCATGGTTGCAGCACTCGCCGGCTTGACGTCAGCCCGCCGGAGCCGCCGGTGCCATTGGCGGAGGAGCTGGGCCGGCCTCTGGGATGGCGCGAGCTCCCCCCGCCCCCGCCCCCGCCCCGGGCGCCCCGGAGCCTCCCACCCACTTTCCATAACAGGAGAGGAGTTCAACGGGCAGCTGCTGCCGGCAGCGCCCGCGAGGACCCGCCCCAGCCGGCTCGGCGCAGGGAACTTTGCCCCGGCTGCCTCAGACCCCTATGACAGCAACATGGAAGAATTTTTGCAGCGCACCAAATCCAAGCTGGTGAGTTGCAGGGGGAGGGGAGGAGGAAGGGAAGGGGGGCACCAGCCAAACTTCAGTCACTCGGGTGCTGTAGGGCTGGGCTTACCTCATGCCTGCGGGCACCGGCCCTGGGCAACTTTGCAGCCCTTGCCAAGAGCAGTCAGGTTCATCAGCACCCTGGGCAGCTGGGATAAGACATCACTTGGGGCCTGGGAGGGGCTGGCCTTTTATTTGCTCCCAAAAGGAGCAGTGATCACAGCCGGATTGCGGATTTGGTCCCCACTGGCATTGCCTGCGGGGCATGGCCCTCAGTGTGTCCTTCTGGAGGGGGGTTGTTTACCAGTTTGCCAAGCGGCTTTGGGAAGCATCAAGTTGCTGTGCTAGACCGTGAGAAAGGAGCGTGGGATTCTGCGGGAAGGAACTGAGGAGATGTCCCATGTTGGGAGCCACCTCCATGATCACAATGTCATGTGGGGTGCTGAATAAGTTTGGTCATCAAGGTTTCAAACAGCTGAGGACATTTGCAGGGTAATCAGGGGATGTGACTGGCCTGGATAATAGTAGTTGGATACCTGAGGTTGTGACACTGTGTCGTATTTGCACACATGGGCTGTTTGAGTATATGAACTTTACATACATATATATGTAAGTATACAATGTGTGTGCATATAAATTAACATTTTATGCAGATATATGTATGTATACAATGTGTGTGCATATAGATGAACATTTTATACAGATATATGTATGCATACCGTATGTGTGTATATAGATGAACTTTATATAAATATATATGTATGTATATATATAATGTGTGTGTATATAGATGAACATTTTATACAGATATATGTATGTATACACTGGGTATGTATATAGATGAACAATATATATATATACACGTATGTATACAATGTGCATATAGATGAACAAGTATGCATATAAATGTGTGTATACAATGTGCATGCATTTATCTATCTACATACACACACACACACACATATACACACGTGCACACATACACACTGCATATGTGTGCATCCATGGCCAGATCCTTAGTGGGTGTAAATTGGTATAGTACCAGTAACTCCATTATACATTAAAATCCCAATATTTTAATATAGAGAAGTTTTGGGTTTTTGTTGTTGTTGTTTGTTTTTCCCTCTTTAGACCAGCTATATAGGTAAATTGCAAAATCAGGGTGCTCTAAATGTTGTGGCAAATTCAGGCCATCTTGTGCCCACTTGTTAGGATCAATAATTTACAATAATCTATAGAGGATTAGTTTGACGTTAGTTGCCTTCAGTGAGCTGCCCATGCTTTGGATAGCTTTTTCAATGTTCAGGTGTGGATTAATGTTGTACTTTGTGAGGCTAATTTGCATTTATGGCTCAGGCAAAACTCCTCCTGAAGTCTTGGGAGTTTTGCTTTAATAATTTCTGGAGGTTGGGTCCTATGTGCTTGCATGTTTTTCCTGGACTGTTGCCATACATTAATAATAAACATCATTGTTTGTACTTGACAGTAGCAGTGACTTCCTGATTTGCAGACCTGTTTTGAATCTGCAGAAAAAGGAACTACAATAAAAGAATCTGTTCTCTATAAGGCCATCACCTCCTATGTGTAATAATTTGAACTGGATGGTTTTTTTAGCTGCTCTCATGTATCTGCGTAGAAAAATACATTGAGGCCATGTTTTATAGGAATGACAAAATACTCAGGAGGAACTATGTAACTGCTGATCTCCTTAACCTTAAACACTCCACATAAGCAGACACTAAAGTAAATATCAAGTGTGTCATCTTGATCACATGGCAGGAAATGTGCTGGACATTGTTGCAACCTTGCCTGTTAAAGAAGTTTATGGAAGCATTATACTTTTAGGATACTGATGTGTGCACATGTCTAAAGTTAGCTACATTTAGATATACATTTTTAAAAGCATTGCTAAAATATAATGGTTAGTTCAGTCACAAATGCTTAATGCATTTAGACATTACTCTCTGAGGCAAGGTAATCGTTTTATGTGTCTTTTAAAGGTAAATAGCGATTTGTTTTTGAATCACGTTCTTGGTTAGTGCCTTAAAGTGAGGTCATTTTTACTTTTTACATAGGTAAATTACATTAAGATGGTATGTTTATCACAGACTTTGTCAGTATAAAGCAAACACAGAAACTTTGATTCTGTTAACTAAAAGCAAATTTTCCTTTCAAATTGCTGATTAACTGCTGATGACTACAGAGAGAGGAATTACTGTTTGAAGAAACCCATGAAAAACATAGAAAGTATTATTTGCCTAATTCAAATGAGATGTGAAATGGAATACTAAACAATGACAGATGTGGAAACTATTATATCAGTGTGAGCCAAAATATTTAAAGAAAATGCAAACTCATTTCTTACACCTTCTGCAATATGGGTGATAAATATTTGTTTTAGGCCAGCATCAAATGTGTTTGATACAAAATGAAGGGGGTTGTACCCAAAAGCTTTCAAAGAACAATTTTTCCAATTATTTAGGTGGTCTAATAAAAGATGTCACATTTACCCAAAGAACTTTGTCTGTTTGCCTATTTACACAAAATGAAGCATTGAAAAAGCATATCTCCCAGGGTGATTTGATTTGATTTGATGAAGTATAAGCCACTGCTTATGAAAGCTTATGCATCTCTGATTTAGTTAGAAGTGCAAATCTACCCTGCCATCTCTTGCAACTGGATAGTCATGCCTGCTGAACATAAACGGGGAAGAAAATCCCTCATATTAGACCATTCACTTCAGTCTACCATGTGTACGTTGTTCTATGTAACCTGGAAAAAGATGCAGCGTAGCTAGAGACCTGCACCAGGGAATTTCCCACATGTAGGAACAATCTCCATGTGTGTAAAACTGATGGAGGTGGTTTTATTGCCTTTATTGCCACCTAAACACAGGTGCAGGAGTTTATCACATCACCTTTATAGCACATGTAGATGCACCCAGTGGGCACATGTACCTGAGATGCTTATTGCACGGTAGCCTAATAACACTTGTCAGTAGTTTGCCAGTCAGAAACCTTGCTAATAACTTACTGCACTTATAACTTGCTTATAACTTACTGCATTTATTAGGCTAGTGCGCAGTAAGCGTTACACCAAAAACCATGCGCCAGCACTAATGCACAGTAAATATAGTTACTTCACATTCAGTTAGTACTTCATTAAGGAAATACTAAACTAAATGTGCAGTAACTACGGAGCATTAATGAATGTGTAGACGTGCCTAGTGAGCAGAATTGTATACCATCAGAAGCCTATTGGTTTAAACTGATTACAGTGAAACGGGTTGCAGAGTATTATGCAGTCTGAGTAAAGATGGCAGAATCTAGTTCTAAGTGAGCAATTGCTCTAGATCATACAGAAAACCTTATTATTGTAAGTGCTTCATCCTTCTTTTGTATTTGACTCTAGCCACATTAATCAAGCCTGACTTCCTTCTGGAACAAGTTGTAGCCTGTGAGAGTGCAGCATAGATATCTTTCAGAATCCATGTTTTCTAATAGTGTGGTGTTGTGTAACACTCATTAACTGCTAAGAAGTAAAACTCTGCACCATGTTTAATGATAGGAAAATTGCCATTAGTTTATTCTTTTAGAGGAAATTAGTGTTACTGGTGTTACTTGTCATGCAGTTACATTGTTCCTGGTAACATTCAAAGCAGAAGTTACAGTTAATATGTAAATCCAGTGGCTTCTTTTATAGGGTTATAAAACAATGTTTTATCTAGGAACAAAGAAAAAAATCAGTGAAAAACATAAAGGAGCACTGAAAATATACACTTTTATGGCACAATCCTGCAGTTTATTGTCATCCTTACTGCAGGCACAACTCCACTTGAAATCATGGGAATTTTGTGTAAGTACTGAGTAAACCAAAAGGAGCTTTACAAAAATAAAGACTGCAGGACAGGACTCCAATAGTGGATTTACAGTGAACCATTCAAATTAATCCATAATCGTGACAAGCATATGGACAGATTCTATTTTCATTGCTGGTCCTTATATGTCACTATGATAGTACATGGGGGTCATTGATGTGCTTCTAGAGGTTGAAGATAATCTTTTTGAGCAGGAACAAGCCCATGGTATTGTTCAGAATACTGGCATAGGAGGAATTCTGTAGCTAGGGCCGAGAGCAGGAGTGGTACAGATAGAAATAGAAGTAGGATGGCCTCAGGTACATGCAGTTCCAGGAATTCTGTGCTTTCTTGTTGGCAGCCAGTGCCTTTTTGGTTATGGAATATTTCTGAATCTCCAGGGCAAAAAAGAGAGCAGAAATCCCCCTGTTCTCTGACTAATTCTTCTGTGTTGTGCTTCATGGGAATGCGGTACAGTATTGATTCCAATAACTGTGCTTTCTCTTACTATTATAGTTTAAAGTGGAAACCTCTCCGAACTGTATAAATCATGTTTCCCAATTCGTAGAATGATGGGGTTGGAACGGATCTTGAAGGTCATCTGGTCCAACCCCCTTCATGAATGCAGGAATGCTACTCCTAAATCATCCCTATCCAGTGTCTAACCAGGCTCCTTTTGAAACCCCACTAGTGAAGGAGCTTCTACAACTTCCCTGGGGAGTCTACTCCATTGCCTTACAGATCTAACAGTAAGGAAGTTTTCCCTGAGATTTAGTTTAAGTCTAGTTTACTGCAACTTAAAACCATTGCTTGGTGCCCTGCCATCTGTGGCAACTGAGAACAGTTGTTCTCCTTCTTCTTTATGGTGGCCTTTCAAGTAGGACTGCTATTATGTCCTACGTAATCTTCTTTTCTTTAAGTTAAACATACTTAGTTCTCTTAACCGTTCCCCACACAACTTACCTTCTAACCCCTTTATCATTTTTGTTGCCTGCATCTTGATGCTCCCCAGCTTCTCCATGTCCTTTTTAAAATGTGGAGCCCAGAACTGCATTCGGTACTGTAGATGAGGCCTAACTAGTGAAGTTGGGGGCACTTGGACTCTACTCCAACACAAATGACAATAAACAGAGTACTAATGTGGTTCAATTTGTTCCCCCTTCAGGTCTAGAGGTGGAGGGATTCTGTATAAGTGGACCCCCATACTATCATGAGGACAGATACAGGCACTTGTGGGATTTTATCACTCTTTTTCAACCACAGGAGAAGAACAGTGCAGTGCCCATATTGTGAGATGGTTCTCTTTGTTTATGTGATGATTAGCTGAAACATTCATACAAGCCCAGATTGCATTAACTTTTTTGAATTTCTCTCCAGGATCCTAGAATCTCTGGAAGTCACAGGAGATGCAGATAGACTACCATGCTGTCCTGTGCCTTGGTGAACTAAAACATGTAATATTATGTAAAGCATGTAGAGCTCTTGTAAAACATGTAGAACTATTGTGTACCATTTTTTCAGGATCTGGCTTTGGTCATAAATGACTCATGCCTGTTCATACAGTAAGTGAAGTACAAGGACAGGATTAGAACATAGGATTTTTTACTCTTCACTCTGACTTATTCTTTAGAGGATTTATTACTATTTTTAACAGCAGTGGAATGCCTTTGGGAATATCCTTTTTTATCATTTATGGCTGCCATAGAGAAGAAATCCCTAGAGATGTCACTAACAAAACTTGAGATCAACCCAGTTGGCATTAGTTGATGGAATTCTCTACATAAGGGTATATCTCTTACAGTTAATCTCTCTTCCTGGTGTAAATAGTTTCTGATGTGGGATGGGTGTCACCAATTATTCAAAAAAACTGTCTTCTATATGTTAATTACAAAAATAGATTCAATGATCAATACATCAACTTCAGAATGATTATGGAAATATTAGTTAGGACCAATTACATATTGACTTTGAAAATGTAGAAATATTCTCTCTCTCTCTTTCTGTGCATGTGCAGATATGGTATACTATGGTATATCTGTATATAGTATACAGTATGTATGTTTATATGTATATAGTATACAGTATGTATGTTTATATAGTATTTCTCTGGTTAGAAATATTGTCAACATACTGGGTTAAAAATGTGAGAGTTATGTGTAGAATATTTATGAATAACATATGTCTCTTAAGGTATGTCTATTATATTGACTTGCCTGACTACTAGGCATTATGTCAAAGGAGGCCATTAAGGAAGAAACCAACTGATAGCTAAAAAAATATACAAGGAACTAAGGTCCCTGGAGGGAACAGTGGGGAAGAGACAGCTAGTCTTGTGAGCTATATTCTTTCCAGGTCAAAAGCAACAAGTGCTGGCCTCAAGGATGAAGGGAGGATTGAGAGAGCTATTGTCAAATTGAGGCCGATACCTCAAATTGACCGAGATGTTCAAAACTGCAGAAAGCAAGCTCTCTCAACTGTGAGATGGAAACAGACTCTGAGCTACAAATAAGTTGATTTTAGGTAAGAAATTATACATATAGGACTCTTTGTTGTGCTAACCTATTTTCCTAAATGCCATGTCATCCTTGGAAGTTAAATTTACTTTGTCCAGAACACACTATTTTTGAGTCACTTTAATCAGTTGATGTCACAGGTCCCCAGAGGATAAGGTACCAAGCGCAGTTGGGGTCAGCACATTAATGTAGTTCATTAACAGGGAGCTGAAGTCTAGAGGTCCAGTCTAAGATTGATTGGACTGGATGGCTGGACTTCTTTCAGAGGAAGGTACAAGAGGCCAAGCCTGGCACTTGAGAGGGATTAGAATGGACTCCTGGTATCGCTTGCTTTGTAACCCTAAAGTAAAGTCAAAACTATTGTCTCCTACAATATTTTCCTATTGAAAGGTATTTTCCTACATGGTATATTTGTGCTTTCCTATGTGGTATATTTGTGCTTTGGGGCTGCATGATTCGATGGACAATAAATGGCAATAATATGACAGATTTATGTGACCAAACTGCAGAAACAGAGTTGCATCCTTTAACCTTGAAAGATTCTTTTATTTAAGTGCCTACTATTAGTTTTGTTATCGGTGATAGTTCAAGACTGGCAGATTATTCTCATACTTCAATGGCAGCACTGTGGTCAAGACAAAATAAGCACAGATTATAGGTTTTATGGGGAAAAAGAAACATTTTTTCCTCCAAGGGAAGTATTAATTTTCCCAGATGATGTTGAAATTATCCAAACAAAGACAAAAGAGTTCCACTTTTTAAGAGATGGGATGGGTTCCTGAATCCTCTAAAGTCTCATTTATATAATCCTGGACACTTGGATCACTGTTCATCAGAGCACTTAAGCACGTGCATAACTAAGCTTGTAAGTAGTGACATTTACTTCAGTGGGATGGCTCACATGCTTAAAATTATGCACATGCTTAAGTACTTTGCAGAATCAGTGCCTTAAAGCTATTTTAAGGCTGACTAACCCTTTGTGCCTCAAATCAGTCAAAGGAAATCATGACCAGAAATTTCAGTCAGGATTTATTAATAGTGTAGAAAGAAAGAGTAAACAGTGCATTAATGAAATTTACAGGTAATCTTTTATCCAGAGTTGTGAACACCTCAGAGGAAGGACTATAATTTTAAGGAGTCTAGAGAAATGGAAGAAAAGGGATAAGATAATACCAGAAAAATGCAAGTGAAAAATAATCCAAGACATGTATTCAGTGGGAAGGGTAACTCTTGGAAGCCATAATTTGAATGTGATATTTGAAGATATAGTACCTCAAATCAGACACATGTGAAGTGTGATATGATTACAAAAAAGCAATATTGAGCTACATATACAAAGGCACGATGCCACAGAATAGGAAGGCAATTATACCCCTGGGCGCATCCACAAGTTCATTAATGTTACTGTGCATTTAATTTAGCACTGGTATAACCAAGTACTAAATAAATGCATAGTAACCAGAGTTACTGCACAGTAGTGCTGGCAAATGCCTTTTTAGTGACACTACTGTGCAGTAACCTAATAATACTACGCAGTAACATATTTGCACTGTCCGTGCTGTGACACACTACTGCATGGTGTTATTAGGCTACTGCACAGCTAGCAACTCATGTAGACACACCCCCTATCTACGTAACATGCTTATATATTAAATATTTATTAGAGACAGAGAGAGGGAAAAAGAGAGAGAGAGCCCTTTTCTATATTCTTTATGTATTTCCCCCTTTTTATGGCCATTATACAATGACATGTCAAATGCCGTGTCCAGTTTGGGGTGCAATATTATAAAAGTTAATTTGCTGGAGGAAGAATGCAGAGAATAACGAAAAAATTATTTGTTGGCTAAAAGGATTAATTTATGAGAAAATATAAATAATCTGATAACATGTAACTTGATTAAGTAATAACTAAACTGAGAAAGGATTTGCAATCTACAAATCTTTAAAGGAGGTAAGCCCTAAGGCAAAAGAGGAACCATTTATCAGTGCAAATAGGTGTAAAGAGGAGAAAACGGGAAAAAAGGAAAACTGAAGCTTAATTTTAGGAAAATATTTCAATGAGAACTTTTCAGCTGTGGAATAATCACCCTAAGAAATTAGTGGAAGTTCCATCCTTTTAAAACTGGGCACAACTCTATTAAATGGGCTGTAGAAAAAATCCTGTACTGGGCAGGATATAGAATGCGTGATGTAATAGCCTTCCACAATTCTATACACAGCCATCCTGAATGCCGATATGAAGCAGAAGTGTGAAAATAAAAATATATTTTCCTATTGATTTTGTTCCTTCATATATAGTACAAATAATTGTTTTCCCTTTTTAGAACAACCAGTACATCTTGGTTTTTTCAGTTCCTAGTGTAAGCACTCTTTCTCACCTTTCACAAAAACATGAAAATGTTGCTATAACAATCTTGGTGCATTCTTCCTTTGAAGTGGAAAGGACCAAGTGCCTGGGATGCATATGAAATCCTAGGGTACCCTGCCTCCCAGCCATCAAATTTTGGGATCTCTGTACAGCTGGCTTACTTCTCTATTTGCAGTCTTCAACAACATGAAGTTTCACTGGGAATTCAATCCCACCATATGTCAGCTTGCTAAGGGACCACTATTACCATTATTATTATTTGTTTTTTGGTAGAACTTAACGCTTATGGTCATGGACTGAGACTTCATTGTGCTAGATCCTATACAGTCACAGTTCTTCCATACCAATTAAATCCAAGACAAAAATAGCAGATGGATAAAAACAGGGGAACACAAGAAAAACATGAAACATGGCCTGTGCATTCTTGGTGGACTCCAAATCCTGCTTCCAATGCTCCTAAGCTACATTATGTTTATCTGGTTATATTTTTCCAGAGACCTTGTCTCTGCATGGCTCTGGGAATGGTGTTTATTAGGAAAGACAGCTGCAGTTGCTTTCACATAATTAATGAGTGTCAGATAAAAAAAAATGTTATTTACTTGTTTTTCAGTGGCACATGCACATGTGTCCATATGTGCACTGAGATTCAAGGGAGTAACAGTTCAAGGCCTAAATTACCTGGTATCATTTCCATATTTTTTTCTTTTAGAAAAGATGAAAATTGGTGCTGGCGATTTTAGAATGATTGTTAAGTGCTTGGATGCTGCTGCATAGTCAAATGAGGAGCTATAGTAGAACTGCAGCTGAATAAGTGCTGGGAAGGACTCATAGAGAAAACATTAAGAACTTTTTAAAAATCACAACATCTGAATCATAGCTGATTTCTCTTCATTTCGTGCATGAAGCTATTTTATCACTGTACAATGATTGCACAGTAGGTAATAGGACAATAGGTCAGCTGAATTCCAGTTTATGCAATTACATCCTGGCTATCTATACTTTCCTGTGGTTTTAGTTCATTAGTCTTAAAGTTTCTGTCCTAAACTGCTATTACAGAGCTGTTATTTTCAACCCTAGAGGAGGCAGCATTTTAGAGATTCCTGTATATTAAAGAACTTTGGAAACTTTGGCATGTAAAATTGTGATTACTGAAATGAAGCTGAAAAAAGGGTTATTCTGAGTAGCAGTTACACATATATAAACATGCAGTTAATACACCAATATTTGTATACTTATTAGTATTTTTATAGGACTTTGAAAATGTAAAGTGTACATAAAAATGTATAGTGCTATATATTTTTATGAGTGCAGTTCCATATCAAGCATACAAAGTTGTTTGATAGAGAACACTGAATACTTTTAATGTAATTTTTACTTGTAGAATTAATAAGACCCCAATACAGTAAGGTATTTAATCTTGTGACTCATGTCAAGCATGTGAGTAGTTCAACTGAAGGCAATGGCACATATTTAAGTACCTTGTTGAATCAGGGTCTAAAATTTAAGCAAACTCTACAAGAAATTGACCTTACCCTGTCCTGTGTTTTGGGCGGAAGGGTAACTTGGAGAAACAGGACATTTCCAGCTTTGGCAGAGAGAAAGAAGAAACAATTCGTGGGTAGCTCAGTTAAAAAAGTACCAGTCATTTGATGGTGCTCTGCTGTTTTGACTATTAGAAGGTCATGATTGATAAGTGGACAGAGAAAAGTTGTGGTTATACCCTCTCTCTATCTATTACCTAGCTTTCCCAACTACTGTATATCATGGCTACTATCTCTTTATATATGTGGGATATATATTTGCACTAGAATCAGAACCAGAATTTTAAGAGTCTTTCCTAGGTAAGTTATTGCAAGTAGTTTTTTTCATGCTCACGTGGAGCTTTACCTGATAACTGTGTTGACTAAATCATTTTATAGATTATTGTCAGAGGTCAAACAAAGGTAAAATGCTTCATGTAATCGTTTACCAGCAGAGTCTCAGTTTTACATGTAATGTCCCAACTGTCTGGGAAATCCTTTTGACTGAAATGTCTTGTTTTTTCATTCCATTCAGATCTTATTTTTTTTCAAGAAAGTGGTATTAAGATATAGAATAAAATTTGTGGAACAAACAGTACAATGGAATGGGGATTCAATATAATAGACAAAGTTTGGAGCGAAGAGGAAACTCAAATGAGTGTATGCATTATCAGAGCTGGTCAAAGTGAATGTTAATGATACTTGTTCAGAGTCACATGATAAATTAATTAAAAAAGCAGTGTTATGTAGTATACAACTGTCCATTACAAGAAATATATACCATTACAGAGTTAAAAGCTGGTCACAGCACTACAAAACATTTTAAAAAATATATTTTTATGTGGTTATTTTTGAAAGCTAAAAAATGTTGTCACAAAGAATTCTGATTTTGAAAAATATTCTACTTATCTAGAGCACAGTTTTGTAATGCAATTCTGAGGCAAAACTTTCTTATACATATGGGGCCAAGAAATTCTGCTAGATCTTGCTAACTACACCTCTGTTTAAACATTGTGGTAATCAGCCCAGTTCTGATCCATGCATGAAAAAGTCCATCCTTATTTCCACACTGACTGATACTCTCTAAATAATTAAGCTAGTTAACTAACCAGCCTTTGATAGGGCAGTAGATCATCTCATCATAGTAACAGTAGGTTTCTTTCTAACAGCTATTCTCTTTGTAAAGTGATTTATCACTAAATATAAGGAAATCCTGTATCTGCCTAAGGAGGTTTAGTAAGTGTTCAGTTGCTTTTTACAGTTGAAAAAAAAGTCAACGGTGATGAATTTTATACATTGAACCTCTGAGTTACTTGTTTAGCTTCTATCACAATTTTGGTTCCATAGAAATCAGTGGGGGACTAAGGCAGAGTTGGCATGTTTAGTAACAAACCAAGCACATTTTGCTTGGTTAATATAGTATACACACAATCAATAAGTGAATGGAGTTCTATTTAAATAAGACATTAAGAGAATTTTTTGTTTGAATTTCCACTTAAACTTCAATGATATCAGAGAGGGATTACCATGTTAAATTAATGTTAAAAGGTATTGATAGAGTTACTAGGTAGGGATATTACAGGGATATTATTGTAGCCCAATTTCAAATGGATTTGTTACTTAGTGCTTTAGAGAGGTATAGCGACAAGCTTGTAAACTTTACTAAAAATGTAGGGAAGCTTCTCCTAAATATAGAAATTTGGCACATGTAGTACTGATGCAGCAGTCTTTCTGTTACTGAACAAAGACTTAACATTTGGCCTAAGTCATTTGCAGACATGGCATGATTAAAGCTGAGTCAGGAGGAATGCGGCTATTGGTTAATTTGTTAGGAAAGTATGCAGTGGGTGGTTTTATTTTTTTTTTGATAACACATGCACAGTCTAAAGTTGTTTCCTCTACGTTTGCCTAGAAAAATGTCTAAAATTTAGATCCAGATATAGGTATGGATTTTGTTTTCCCAAAACAAACTGTAAAGGCACTTGCACTTGGACTCACTGCTCAATTTCTGGCCTATCATTTTTTCCCTGGATTTTATTTTTAATTAAGACAGGGGAAAAAACTCTATCTGGCTTCAGGGAAGGAGAAAACAAGTAAAACTTCAGGAAGGCTTGGCATAGCTCTTCTTTCACTTGCATGCAAACTACTATAGTTTTCTTACAGTTTCTAGAAAAAGCACAGATTTACTTTATGCTAGAGTGCTGTTTATTCTGACTGCAGACTGTACTGTGCCATTAAGACACAGTGGCCATCTCTACATGAGATGCTGACTGCGCAGTACCTCATTACTACTGAGCAGTAGTGTGGCATGTCATGAAGCATGATGTGACACTATTGCGCAGTAGTAATGAGCTACTGTGCCGTCAGCATCACCTAAAAACCATTCAGGGATGCTACTGTGCAGTACCTCTGGTTACCGCACAGTCATTTAGTACTTGTGTATGCAAGTACTAAAAGACTGCGCAGTAACGATCGCAAAGGCAGCGTCTCCTGTAGATGAGGCCAGTTTGGAGTAGGGGATGAGCCATTATAGTCCTAAAGTCCAGTATCTCTGGCCCCCCAATGCCCAACCTTTAGGAGAATGCAGTGTACCTTCCCTTCTGCCTGTCAAACTGAAGGTGGAATTGTCACCCTGCATAGAGAGGCTAGTGTTGTAGAAACACAAGGCCCAAGCAGTCATTGTGTTCAAAGAAGCAAATGTACTGAAATGATGTTTTGCCCCTCCTGGGATTGAAGCAGCAATCTGTGTACGTCTCTGTGTATGACTACGTGGTAGCTTCTTGCAAATTCCATTTTTTATCCATGTACAAAGGAGCTAGCCATGACCAGGCCCTACATGAGGAATTACTTCCGTGCTATATACTTGAAGAGTGGCAGCCCCAAGAAAGTATAAACAATATAATGTGACAATTTTTTCTCCTTTGAAGAATGATGTAGGCATGGACAGGGAGTTAAAGCTACACTTCTAGAGACAAGGCAGCCAGGTCATTTAGAGTTCTAGTTTCTCACTTCTTGGGACATGGTCTCATAACCTTTCACAAGTGAAAATGGGTTTAATGGTCTGATTTGAGTGTATGTTTACATCACAGAATCACCACATGGTTTTTGACTGACAGCTTCAGCACAAAGTCAAAACTGGAATGGCAGAGGGGTTTCTGAGGTCAGGTCTAAAGTGTACTGGTTGATCTGTTTGATGAAGCTTGCACAACACCTGTCTGTGTATGCCTGACTCAAGATCATGGTATTATTCATCCCTTCTGTTAAAGAAATCTTCAAAAGTTCCATGAGAAAACAGTTTTGAACTCCACAATTTATTGACAATTTACGTACACATTGTATCAAACTGCTATACGTTGTTGTTACAGTAGATACATTTTATTACATGGGTAGACCATTTCAGTTAAATCTTAAAAGTTCCTCCTTCAGATCATCTGCTTGATTGAAAAACAAAACAAAACAAAACGTGAGCTCTTGACTTAAACTGGCATTTTTGCAGAGAATGAAGAAAAACTTCTAAAACCTGTATTGTGACATTAAAACACTCAATATACTTTAGTTTTCCTACAGCCAATATTCCTCTAATATATATATATATATATATATATATATATATATAAAATAATCTTTTCAAGATCCTGTAAGCTGTCATTATACAATCCTTCTCCTTATGGATAATTTCTGCTGTATTCAGTGTACTATAAAATGACAGACTCTACAGATTTTCAAGCCATCCTATAGAGCATAACAGGACATTTTACCCCTTCTGTAGAATTCTGTGCAACTTTTCCATAAAGGGTGTGTAGTCAAGTTCTACTTTAAGTTACATTGATAAAATCTAGAGTAAATCTGCCAACTCCAGTAGAGTTATTTCAGATTTAGTAAGAATAGAGAATTTTCATTCCCGACTAGCCTGAGCCTGAGCAAATGGAGCACTGTATAGGACAGTGAACTGTATCCTGCACACAAGGGAGCACTAAGCAAATGGATCAAAACTCTTAGGGAAGCATTTCTACTTGCTTGCTTTCCAAATATCCTCTAAATCCTGAACCTCTTTTCTGAATGCCCCCAGGAATCAAAATATCAAGATCCCTTAGTCATCCTTACAACAGGCAGACTCTACTTAGTTTCCTTCCTCTCTGCTTTCCCCTGCATTTCCAGTTTCTCAATACCTGTTATTCCCAACCAGACTTTCTCATTTATACCAAGAAACACATAGATTCATGGTTGGGGTGTTCTGGATACTGAAGTGCATGGTTGACAGCTCAGAGGTTGCAAGTTTGAGGCCACAGCAGAAGTGCTCATGGCGCAGCCCTGTCAGATCACAACAAATCTGAGAAATCTGCTAAATACTGTGGCACAAGGACACAAAAGAGGAAAGGAAGGTTTAGCTGTTTATGAGCAACCTCTGCAGATTTGTGGGTATGGGAGTCCTATTCTGTGAAGTGATATTTTCACTTTCTACAGCTTTGTAAAGCTGGCTGCTTACCTATGCACCATTCAGCTCATCTTGTCTACTCTTGGATATTAAGCTTGTATGCCCAGGAGACTGGCCCTGATTGCATTATGGGCAATTATATACTCTTACCGGCAATAAAATATTCTTATGCTGGAAAACAGCCAATGATCTGAAGAAGGCAGGATGGCATTCTAGACCTTTCCAGACCAATAGATCACTGTGACCTCCACCTGCCATTTATGTTGTAATTTTTACATACATTTCAAAACAGTTTTACATAATTTTTATGTCCCCATAGTATTTGATGATAGATCAATCTCCAAATTTCCCTTAAACCTTGAGGAACTAGCACTGTAAGAACAGACTCTATTCTTTATATAACTTCTCCTGAGCTATAGACAGCAGAGTACAGTGATAGATGTGTGCATGTAGGGATAGTAACATGCCGAGCAATGTTAGCATTGTACAAAAACAAAGAAAATTAAACAAACCCTTCAGCTTAAACTTGTCCCAGTGTAAACACTAATATAGCAGCAGAAGTCAAAGGGATATGAGGTCTGCTGGTACAATATGGAATTAAAGGTGAAGTGTTAATTTTGAATTTAAATTTCCTTGCTTTTTACAGTTTGTCATAGCTTTATAAGATAACCATATTGTTTATTTTCAAGTGGTTTTAAGATGAAAACATCCTGCATCAAGATTCTAAAATGTATATTATTGATTGATTGTACAGTAAGAGCTCTGGACTCTTTTAAAGTGCAGATTATTGACCTAATGGCTTGTAATGGCTCCAAATTGCTTGATACTGCTCTACATTTCCTTCAGACAGGCAATATGTATTCTTGTGTGTCTTGGCTTCACTTACAGGTATTTTTGTGAAGCCAGAAAGAATCTGGGTGGCTGTAAGGAATGGTATTGGGGTATGGAGCCTTTCAGCCACAGACCATCATATCTTATACAACTGGGGTGGATCCAGAGGTAGTGCAGCGGCATGGGTGCACCCTATCAACGACTTTTGCATTGGACCGCACCATAGGAGTTTCTGGGTTTTTTTGAAAGTTTCTAAAGCAGGTAACTCCCTTCCCCTTCCTGTTCAAAGGCATGCCACCTCACCACCACTGCCCCCTGCCCCCACATGTCTTTCCCCAGTGTCCTGGGAGGGAAGCACCAGAGCCATTCCTGCCCACTGTGTGAGGACTGGGCTCAGCTGGGTATATGGACAACAGCAGCAGGGGTGGATGGAGATGGGGTTCCCCTTCTTCCTTGTGCCTGCTCCAGAACTGGGTAGGGGTGGGGGAAGTAGTCTTTATCTGTCCTGTTGCTGCTGTCTGCACCCCAGCTGAGCCCAGCCCCTGCTCAAGACTGGCTGGCTCAGGAGCTTACCCATCCCTGAACAGTGGACAAAGCATCAGTGGCAGGCAGGGGAGATGCAGGGAGGAGGAAGAGAAGAAAGGTATGCCTCTGAGGTGGAAGGTGAAGGGAGGAAGGATTTTCATTTGCTTTGAAGACTTAAAAAAGTCCTCAGAGGCTCCCATGGCATGGTCTTTCTGCACTGGTGGGGATGAAGGAGGATGATGTCACACCCAAGGGTGTGATTTTGTTTGTGTGTGCTTTGGCACTGCTAAATTATTTCCTGCCACGAGGAGCTTTCTTTGCAGGGTGCATTTCTCAGTTGCAAAGAGAAAACCCCGGTGCAAAGAAGTTCCCGCCACCCGCATGCAAATTTGTGTCCCACTATTGGCCAGTTCTAAATTATTCCCACGTGGCGGCTAGTGATTGGCTTGCTAGCCGTATAAGAGGCTTGAGCGGTTTCCACCTAAGTTGGAGAACTCCAAGGAGAACCCCGCAAGGGAGGACTCCACAACCATCTGGAGGAGGAGGAGGAGGACTTCACGTCTCGTGAAGAACTCTAAGCGCTGCGGAGCCTAACGGACCCAGCGTGTACCTTAAGAAGGCTATAGGGGTCTGATCAACCTCTGGCCTCTCCCCATCGCCGAATGATCCCTCGACGAACCCCTTCTCTGCGCGCAAGTTCCACGGAGCCTAGCAAACTATAGGCCCGGGCAACTATAGGCCGGTCAGTCTCACCTCCATCCTTGGTAAAGTATTTGAAAAAATTATCAAGGCTCACATTTGTGAGAGCCCGGCAGGGCAAATTATGCTGAGGGGAAACCAGCATGGGTTTGTGGCGGGCAGATCGTGCCTGACCAACCTAGTCTCTTTTTATGACCAGGTTACGAAACGCCTGGACACAGGAGGAGGGGTGGATGTCGTATACCTGGACTTCAGGAAGGCCTTCGATACGGTATCCCACCCCATACTGGTGAACAAATTAAGAGGCTGTGATGTGGATGACTGCACAGTTTGGTGGGTGGCGAATTGGCTAGAGGGTCGCACCCAAAGAGTCGTGGTAGATGGGTCGGTCTCGACCTGGAAGGGTGTGGGTAGTGGGGTCCCGCAGGGTTCGGTCCTTGGACCGATACTCTTTAATGTCTTCATCAGCGACTTGGACGTGGGAGTGAAATGTACTCTGTCCAAGTTTGCAGATGACACAAAGCTATGGGGAGAAGTGGACACGCCGGAGGGCAGGGAACAGCTGCAGGCAGACCTGGATAGGCTGGACAAGTGGGCAGAAAACAACAGGATGCAGTTCAACAAGGAGAAATGCAAAGTGCTGCACCTAGGGAGGAAAAATGTCCAGCACACCTACAGCCTAGGGAATGACCTGCTGGGTGGCACGGAGGTGGAAAGGGATCTTGGAGTCCTAGTGGACTCCAAGTTGAACATGAGCCGGCAGTGTGACGAAGCCATCAGAAAAGCCAATGGCACTTTATCGTGCATCAGCAGATGCATGACAAATAGGTCCAGGGAGGTGATACTTCCCCTCTATCGGGCGCTGGTCAGACCGCAGTTGGAGTACTGCGTGCAATTCTGGGCGCCGCACTTCAAGAAGGATGCGGATAACCTGGAGAGGGTACAGCGAAGGGCAACTCGTATGGTCAAGGGCCTGCAGACCAAGCCCTACGAGGAGAGACTAGTGAAACTGGACCTTTTCAGCCTCCGGAAGAGAAGGTTGAGAGGCGACCTAGTGGCTGCCTATAAGTTCATCACGGGGGCACAGAAGGGAATTGGTGAGGATTTATTCACCAAGGCGCCCCCGGGGGTTACAAGAAACAATGGCCACAAGCTAGCAGAGAGCAGATTTAGACTGGACATTAGGAAGAACTTCTTCATAGTTCGAGTGGCCAAGGTCTGGAACGGGCTCCCAAGGGAGGTGGTGCTCTCCCCTACCCTGGGGGTCTTCAAGAGGAGGTTAGACGAGTATCTAGCTGGGGTCATTTAGACCCAACACTCTTTCCTGCTTATGCAGGGGGTCGGACTTGATGATCTATTGAGGTCCCTTCCGACCCTAACATCTATGAATCTATGAATCTATGAATCAAACTTCGTGTGAGTGTATCCAGAGCTCTTCTCCAAGTTGTTTTCTTCGGTTGACATGACGGGCTTGCGTTTTTAGAGCCTTCAGCCGGATTGGGCTAGAGTTTGTGAGTTTAGAACTCTTGTCTGCTTTTCTTCTTTCCTGTCTGTAACTGCAACTCAAGCAAGTTTTCCTGCCTGCACCTCGACCATCTACGGTGTAAGTAAAATAATCTTTAATCAACCGCTAAGTGTCCGTGCCTAATTCTAGTCCGCCGGCCTGCATTCCCTGACCCACGTGCCAGGGCTGCTGGCCACAGCCCGCCGCGCACCCCCGAGGGCCTCAGACTTCTCCTGGCCCGCACAGATGAGAGCAGGGCGTGCAGCCACCCCTGCAGTCTGGGTTGCTTTCCCTCAGCCCCCTTTGAGAAATCCTGGACCTGCTTTTGTTAGGTAGTAAAATGTCAGTATGGTCTCCTGACTGTTTGCTCATGAACTGAGTGTATAGTCTTAGTGCAGTCTCTGGTAGATGGCAGTCCATATCTCAGTCACAACAGGAAAAATAAAATATAAATAAAAAGCACTGCTGTTGACAATATAGTGGTGAGGCCACAGACTCAAGACTGGTCTAGAAATGGAAGAATAGATTAGAGATCCTAGCCTCTACTGTGGCTCCTTTGTACTGCTCCAAGTCACAAAGAGGAAGTACATCTGGCTTAATTAGCCAGCCAAGGTGTTTCCCAGCCTCAAAGAAACCCTTGGGTGGAACCAGGAAAGTGGACTTTTTTCCACCTTGCCCTTGCAGCCCCAAATATATGGGGTGTGTCAGGCTTGTGGCTGTTAGCCAGGGGTATGGCCATGATGTTGCCATACATTTTACCAAAGCAACTCCCAGCTAATCACAGGATCAGGGATTGATAAAGTGGCATATTTGTCCTCTTTGCAGTTCATGTATTGTTGTAGCTTATGCACATTTTGTAGGCATCATGATGCTAACAAAAACTGTTAAATTTAAAATGAAGCTTTACAAAATGTTCTGATTTGGAACTTTGTGCAATGCTAGCTTTAAAACATTTAGTGCTTCAAAATGTGAGTTTGCATCCATAGACCTTTGGATGACCCTGCAGAATTTAGTCTTCTCCTGTTATATCCGGGTTCCTTATAAATGAGAGTTGTGTGTGTGCAATAAGAAGATAATGGCTCAGAGCATAAAACCCCTTACTCATAGGTCACCAACTAAAATCTAGCGCAGGTGATTGTGACTGTGTATGACTTCCATTTGATGCTTTAATTGTTGCCAGTGTCCCTTGTGGAATGGGCTCATTGGTTAAAGTCCTTAGTGGCAATTAACATTAATTGTCACTCTCCCTGGGACTTTTAGGTAAAGGCTGAATGGATAATATTCAACTTCATAGAGGTTCGTCCCTGAAAGAGTTGAGATGTATGGGGCAGGGAATTGGCTTGTATTGTATCTGCTTTGTGAATGAGAATGTCTCATTGTACAGGATGTGGGGAAAGGTAGAGGGAAGGGGGTGTATGCAGGTGATCAATAAGACATCCAAACAGAACTCTGTTGACAGAGACATCCACATCATATGATGGACATCAGAACAGAATTTACTTAAGATCATAGGATCATAGAAAGCTTGGCCTAGAAAAGACCTCACAAAATCATCTAGTTCAGCCCCCTGCTCAAGGCAGTATCATCCCTGAATAAACCATTCCAACCAACTGTCTGCTTAACCTGTTCTTAAAAACTTCCAAGGATGGAGATTATACAATTTCTTTAGGCAGCCAGTTCCAATACCTGACTATCCTCAGTCAGAAAGTTCTTTCTAAACTCCAACCTAAATTTCCTCTTTTGCAGCTTGAGTCCATTGCTCCTACTCCTGTCTGCTATGGCCACATTTCATTAAAGACAGCGCCAAAAGCCTTGCCAAAGTGGAGTTTTATCACATCCACTGCTCTAGCTCCATTCCACAGAGTCTGTCACATTATTATGGAAGGAAATCAGGTTGGTCAGGCCTGACTTGCTCTTGGTGAATCCATAATAACTCTTCCTGATCACTTTGTTCTCCTTTAGATACTTCACAATAGATTCTTAAGGACCTGCTCCAGATCTTTCTAGATATTGAGGTCAGACAGTCTGTAAATCCCTGGATCCTGCTTTTTCCCTTTCTTAAGGATAGGCACTATATTTGCCCTTTTCCAGTGATCTGGGACTTCACTCGACCTCCACAAACTCTCAAAGAGAATAACCAATAGCTCCTAAATTACCTCAGCCAAATTTTTCACTACTCTAAGCTGTGTCCCATTGTGCCCTGCTGACCTGAAAGCACCTAGTTTATCCAAGCACCTAGCCTGTTCTGCCCCTAAACTAGGCCTTTGTCTCTTTCCCTATTCTTACTGCCAATTGTGCTCAACATCTGGCAGCTGCCCCTGTTCATGAAGACTGGAGTAAAAAAGGCATTAAAACTATAGCCTTCTCTGCATCATCCATAACTAGATTGCCTTCTGCATTCCAAGATGAGTTATATGTCCTGCTGTACTTGGGTTTTGTCTTTCAAAACCAAAACAAAGCAAAAACAAAAAACCCCCCAAACCCCCCAAAAACAAAAAACCCTCCCCCCCCAAAACCCCCCAAAAATAAACCCTTACTGACATGCACTGGAAAGGTGTACAAAGAAATAAACATCATAATTTCTAATGTTAATTTTTCTTTTTTGGTTGGAAGGAGACAGACACATATTTATTGCGTATGCTGAAAATTAGCTAGACACTAAAACAAATGCATGTAGTTGTCAGGTTGCTGCAAGCTTCTCTCCAAAACTGAAAATAGGTCTGTTGTTCTATGCAGTCATAATTTGACATGCTCTTAATGTGTATTTTTTGAAGTTGGAGATTAATGAGTATGTCATTATTGGGTATTGCTGGAGCTTCACAGGTTCTTCACAACACATTTAAAGTCTACTGACTGTCACTTTTAACAGGACTACGTCCCCTGGAGAGTCACAAAGAATACACACCTGTGATCAATTTAACAGGTGACTGGATATCACCAGTGCTTTTTACAGCTACAGCTGAAAGATGATTTATCTTGAAGTAAAAAAGAAAGTCCTAACCCTCACCATAAACATTTCAGATATGACAGTCTTGGGTAGCTGGAGAGAGGCGCACTTCATGCCTCAGAGATGCTATGGGGCACAGTATTTTGAAGAATGTCACATAATCATGCTTGTCTTGGGACAAGACTCTGCCTAGTATACTTTTGCCTGCTTGAAAAATAGCACATAAAAGCAGTTATACAGATCAGTAAGTTGTAACAGATATGCCTGATCTGTCAAAAGGGTAGAAGTGTGGAATAGTGGTAGGGAAAGCAATTAATAGTATATAAGAATATGTAAATGCAGTGGAAAAGTGCCGGGGGAGGTACTGCTTTTATCTGATTCCTCCTTACACCTTCCTGATGTTTCCATTTATAGAACTCCTACTTTCCATCTTTTCTGCATGAATATTACACTCACATTTAACTCATGTAACCTTTATGTTATCTCTGAACTTGGACCAGATTCTTCCTTGCTGTAACTCAATTGAAAACTGGAGTTACACAAAGATGAGTTAGTCCCTGTACTTCCATTTAATTTGTATCTGAACTAGATTTTCCTGAACAAGATTTTGGTCTCCATGGAGCAGAGGTTGAATTTCCTATTACATTTATGTGGTACCAAGTACACGTCAGTGCTTAATGAATAATAAGCTTCAAAGTGTGTATTATACAGAAATGGAAAGAAATCCATTTAAAATTTGTTTGGGGAGTGTGGGGAGATACTTCATATTATCATGTACCTCCTAAGATGGGGAGGCAAGAAATATTCATATCTCTAGTTTACAAATAAAAAATAAGACCATTTTGGTTAGTGATTACTTCTACAAGAGATTCAGTTTTCAAAAGCAATCCCAATACTATTGCAAACACAAATCATGTCTTACAGATAATGGTCTCAAAATATTTTTCCCAAATAAACTATTGATACCTATTGCATCTGGGATGGGTTTCCTCCATGTTCTTTCAGCAAGGAAATAACCTGTTAAAGACTTCAGTCTTGTTCCACTTCCTATGAGTTCAGATGCTGATCTGACACCAAAGCAATTTAGGACTGACTTAGTTAAAATCAGTGATTTTTTTCCAGTGCAAAGTGAATGTGAATGAGCTCATCAGAATCAGGCATCTTGTGTAAGATGCATGAAAGAGAGAAATGTGCCAAATGTCAAAATTGTATGTAGGAAATGACATGAACAAGATTGGTTGAATATTAACCAAGTGTATGGGTTCTTTGTCTTTGCAAAACTGGGTAAATGCTTCCATGAAGATCTCTCTCTCCTACTAGATTTTCAGCTTACAATTACCAGCTTTGCACTCTGCCACCATTAAAGAGGGACTAAGGTTTGTGTAACTGCAAAAGTGTCTGATGTCATTTAATTAACTACAATCAATGTGCATAACATTAAAAATAGCTCAGGCACATGTAGATTAATAACCAGGCCCTTTTTCCTAGCTACATTACAGACATACCAATGAAACATAAATACTTGCAAAGGGATGACAGAAAGCAATGTAAATCTAGGAAACCAAAATATGTGTTCAAATGGTGTGGTCGTCAGTTGAAAGGGGGGGGGGGGGGGTCTTTTTCTTTCCTTCCTTTTCCTTTATAAATCTTTTTGTTCTTGTTAGCATATGTACTTGGCTCAGAGAGAAGCCCAACAGGGCCACTTTCTAATCTTTTTTTATAGTGTGTTCCATGATTTAATCATCCAATAGAAAAAAAATCTGGACTCCATCTCTTAACAATACCATGCTGGTATAGATTGTTTTGGTCTACTCTAAGTGCAGTATCCTGGAAGAACACCAGGAAGAAGAAGAAGGGATCAATAATGTAGTCTGATTCTATCACTTAAAAGATTTAAAACTTGGGACCAAGGCCTTGATCTGGACCTGGCAGCCAATGGGAAGCTGAGAAGACATACAGAGCATTGGTGCAAGATGTTGTCTTTGACTAATTCTACTTAACAGGCATGCTGCTTGGCCTTGGCTGACAGCCCAAGATAAAAAACACTATAGGAGAGAGGAAAATTAGGGTATGTGTATGCTATAGACTGCAGTGTATTGTGGAGATGCCCGGGCTAGCTTTAAATGAATTAACTTTCATACCAGTAGCAGTCTAACAGTTTGCAGCCTTGCCTGGGATTTTTCTTTTATTTGTAAATTAAACAATAATCATAACTGAATCTTATTTGAACCCTGAGCCCCAGCCTGGCGTTCCCTCACAAACACTCTAATAATGAACAAAGGAAGTAAATGTAATGCCTACATTCAAAGAGATAGAAAAATACAATTTGAGGAGGAACTCTGTGTTCCATCTAGTATGAAGAAAGACACGAGGGATATTACTGGTTAAACAGTATTTTCTGTATTCTTTAGAGGGATAACTCAACTGAATAACTTCTCAAACAAAGCTGGTAAGAAAGAAAAGGACAAAATATCTTCACCGATAAACAAAAAAAAGAAGTTGCCTGAAGGAACAAGGTGTTTGCTTTGTTATTTCAGCTCACTGCCTTGCTGAAAGACTGAAATATCTTAGATGAAATAGAAGAAACTTAATACTGCTGTTTCTAAAAGCTGCCAGCATTCACACTCTGATCTTGCCATGACTTTTCTCTAATGCAAGGTTTAATATGAACAGTAGTTTGTATTAAGAACAGCACCTTGAAATGTTGCACTGCTCAGCATATGTGTGTACTCCAAATACCACCCCCTTCCCCATAGGATCCACATGCTAATTATTCCCACACTCACAAATGGAACCAGGTGTTCTTTTCACAAGTCTTGGTACCCTTCAAAATTATATGCAAATGAAGTGCAGGGCTCTCTGGTCCATCCCCACCCTATAGAGGTTGGGGCCACACTAATCATATGTGACAGGCTAAGAGAGGGGCCTATAGAGCCTCTTAGCTACATAAAAGTTTGGTGATGTTTGCCAAACATTTAAGGCTTATGAAGAAACAGGAATAATTGAAAATGCAAAAGAAAGGTGCTGCTCAGTTGTGGAAAGTGATGGCGATGGGCATGCATACACACAGGTGGTTGCAGAGCAGTTATTGTAACAGGAATGAGAATGGTGTATCTAAAGGTGTAGTTTGGACTGCTGAGTGAACCATATTGCTCACAAGACAGATTTGTAGAGGTATAGTTGTGTGTGTGTGCACGTGTACGTATATATGTACACACACACACACACACACCACAATCAATGTGTTTGCCCAATATAGACCATGTGTTATTTGGGCATGCTGAGCATGGGCTGCATTCAATATCTTCATAGTTGGTTTCCATATGTGAGCACATGCTACTTTTAGCAGTAGTTCAATGATAGCCAATGTATTTAATGGGGGGGGGGGGAGGACGAGCAGGTTTGCTGGTATGTGAACATAAGATGAGGGGCTTTTTTCCTGTGCTGATTGGGGAAAAAAGTATTGTCTTATATTCAAGTAAATATGGTAGTAACTTCTTGCCTATATTGCCATTATTTCTTCTCTGAGAAATAATGTTTCTGTATCAATATTTGCATGATCAGTTGAATCCCGTGTTACCTCCAAATGGGAATATTTGAATTTCTGCTTCCTTAAAAGCTTTGTGTTAAGACTATAATAGTCAACAGATTGGAACATCCTCATATCTGCAAACACAGGAATTGCCATATGGGTCTATGCAAATGGCTCATCTATTGGACTATCTTGTTTTTGTTAAGGAACCAAGATCCAATGCTTAAGAACAAGCAATAATGAAATGTAGCCCATATAGTTTTCCTTATCTGCTTATTTTGTTTCATTTCTATCTTCTCAAAATGTTTTTGTAAAGGCCTTTGGATTTAGCTGGGGAGCAGATTTATTGGGGATGATAAATTGCCCAGTCTTGGTGTTGCAATGAAAACAAATCTACTATATATTCAACAATCCTCATTAGAGAAAAGAATGCTTTGCTCAATCAACCATTAACCTCCCTTAACATTATGAATTATCCATTTATTTCTGTCGTTGCTTTATTTGACCTATATGGCCTCGTGTGAAGGACTAAAATCCCTTTGGTTGGGTAGTTTCATAGTTGGTAGGGTCAGAAGGGACCTCAGTAGATCATTAAGTCCGACCCCCTGCCGTGGCAAGAAAGATTATTGGCATCAAATGACCCCAGCCAGGTGTTCATCCAGCCTCCTTTTAAAGACCCCCAGGGTAGGAGCCAGCACAACTTCTCTTGGGTAGGTGTATTATATCCAATATTTCTTGATCAAATGTCTTGTTGAATCTTCTCAAGATGAATAATAGAGCTAGGACATTTGACTCACATGTACAAAGTCCCTGTGGAATTATCTCTGTAACATATATTACGTGCCTTTCTACATTTATAATGGCATCTACAATGATTTTGACAATTCTTTTCCCTGCTTTTAAAATGACAGCTAGATTGCCCTTAGCACAGGATCACCCTTAGCACCTTTTATATTCCACTTAATTCCTATCCTTTTTGATATAACAAACCCATTTATAAAAAGAAATGGGACATCAGAGCCTAATGAAAAAAGGGCTATCTTACACTACAAGTCTAAGTGGCTTAGATTTTCAGTTTAGAGAGATAATTATAATAATAATTCTAATATAATAAAAGCCTTCGTCTGTCTGTCTGTCCATAACACTTTATTTGCACTCTGCTCAGTTGTCTTGGCAGCCAATCACAATGCTGACTGAAACAACCAGAGTGCTCCAAAAGCATTCTGGACAGGAGGTGGTGGCAGCGGCAGTACAGCAGAGTGTCGCCATGATGGCAGGGATGGAGGGGATGGAGTGGGGAGGCAGGTGGTGAGGCCAGCACTCCCTCCTTCCCCCCGGCCTTGCTCCCTGGAGACAGCAGTAGCATGGGGTGCTGGCTGAGGGGGATGGGAGGGACGGCGGGGCAAGCTTCCCCCCTCTCTTTTGCCCCTCCCCCCACTCCTGGGAGGTGGCGGCGGTGTGGGGTGGTGGATGGCAGTGCTCTGCCCCCCCCCATCTTTCTTGATAGGCAATTGGCTAGTAATGTTGATAATAATAATAGTACTTATATTATACTTCAAGGTGTGGTAGACACTGTACAAATTTAAAACGACAGGTTGCTGATCCAAAAGCTAGTTTGTACCATTTGTACAGAGTCCTGCAGAGATGGTGTTCTGGAGTTTTACTTATCAAGGAAGAGCCTCAGAGCTTTCTGATATACCTGGTACAGGGAATGTATGTCTAAGCACACTCTTCTTTGTGGATATGGCCAGTTCTAGCCAGGGCAGTGGAGACAGCTATGATTCCAAATCCCTTCTCTCTCAGGGGTGCCATGTAACCCTGGGGATGTAATTAGAGAGAAAGCCCTTTAATTATTTTCTGCCCTTTTACACTTCATCTCTCCCCTCCCACTGGCAACTATACCAGATAAAATCTAGTGGATAGTGGTTACTATCTTTTTGACCCACACTTGCTGAAAAGGCTTAATTTACTCTTGGACTTGGATGGAAGCATCTTACATGCTTAACAACATTTTAGAATGTTCTCTCTGTCCCAAATTGTTCTGTTTCAGTCTCCTGCTCCTGTCCCCCTGGGTACTGCAAGAAAAAATCACTAGTAACTAAACTCCCATATTATGTTTCTCTTGTAACCATATGCCAAAACTCATGTTCATATTGTTTTTACAATAATGGCTTTTACCTTTTCACTGCATTAATACTAACACTAAAATCACCACAACAAACACAAACATGTTAGTTTGCTTCTGTACATTGCCTTTCTATGCACTTTAATTAAAGTGGTGTTTGTTTGTCCTGTAATATTACCATTCCCTAATCGAGGTACTGAGCAAGCACCACGGTGACAAGATAAGTTGCTTTATTTTGTTCCATATGTCTGTGTTCCAAGTTTTCCATAGTTTTAATTGGTTCCCTGCAGAATAACATTTACAAGCATATGGTATGGAAAATGCTGACTGCATTTGTTATCATATATTTTAGTACATTGGTGGCACTAGATCACTAAGCCTTTAAATGTGATTATGAGGTTATTTAATGCAGGCTATAGTGCACTTATAAAACAGGAACAACCTACATTATGCCAAACGATATAAAGGAAATGCATTCCAATCCTTTTTAATACTTCAAGGATAGAGGAAGCGGGGAGTCTAGTATATAAAAGGTTTTACCTACTGTTTATTCTGAGTGTATTTTATCAGCTTAGTGCATTTTGGAAAATCCTGTGGGAGCAGCTTTTCATGCCATGGAGGGGAATATAGGCTGCAAAGAACAAGAAAACCAACCCCCCCGCACCCGCAAAAAAGCGAGATACACAGTGCCTGATCCTTTGTACCATGAGTTAACTCTATTGATTTCAGACCTGATGTTCTCAGATGTAATTAAGTGCAGGATCAGGCCCCAAATCTTTGGTATACTATTTGAATCCACCATTCTTTTTTTACATCACTGCTCTCCTGACATAAGATTTCTTGTGCCAAAGCAAATAGGGCTGATTGAGAATGGAACAATAAATGGTAGCCCATGAGCAAGCATTTCATGGAGCCCCTGCCCAGTGTCTTGCTCACTGGTGGAATTTTGTGCCCATTGAAGTTTCTTTTTTTCAGGATTTTAGATACAGTGATTCAAACATTTCTACTCCATTTATTTCATCATTGTAAGAACAAACTTTTGGAATCTAAAGGCAGCACAATTTCCAGTGCTAACTAGCGACTGTTGCACTATGCGTGTGCATAAGATAATACAGGGACTTGATAACATTTTCCAAGAAATTTGATATTTTCTGTTGCACGTATTCCACACAAAATATGCTCTCATTTTACAGTGATGAAGGCAGTGAAAGCATTTATATACAATAGAGGACAATATTCAGACTTTCTGTTTCAACTTTTTTCTCCCAAAACTGCTCCTGGTTGTTTTCTTCAGTCAGGAGGATTTGCATCCCTGAAGCTTGTTAAGTTTCAAGCGTCAGGCCTTTGTGTGGCTTGTGAATGTGGAAAGGATAGCAATGGTTTTCTACAGTGGGAGAAATGTTTCTTTTCTACCAATACTCTCTGAAGGAAAAACACCTATAGAAAAGGCAGTGCTATAATTCTCCAAAGGGGGGAAGTGTTTCTGGGAGATATGAACCATGAAGCTGTTCATCCAAAATAATTAAATGTTTAGAAGCATATGAGCATGTTAAGACAGATGTATATACATGAAGATTTAATTCAGCCATCCATGTGAATTTCTTATCTGTTTGTATATCTTTGTGAAGTCTTCAGGACACACAAAGCCATAATTGCAGAATATTCTCTCTTTATGACTGAGTACACTATTCTTGGGAAGCTTGATGTTTTATTATATGCATGAAACACAGAAAGCGCCCAGAGAAGATACTATATTCAAGATTATATTATATTATATTATATTATATTTTTGGGATATATCTTTTCCTATTCAATCTAAAAGCAGTGATTTGCATTCCTTTGAAGAACTGGACTGCTACCTGCTCTGCAACTGGTTTTGACTGTGTTGTATAGGGAAGATAGAGGCAGGAAGTATGTAAGGAAGGCTAATGGCTCTTTTAGTTATTCATAAACACTATAATATTAAATAATGATATTCTCAAATGACATTTTGCAAAGCTCAATAGTTGCATCTCTTTTCCAGTGTGTATTTCCTTGTGTTATGTAACTTCATTAATAAACACAAGCCTATCTCTCTTTTCATACATGCTTAGTTTCCACCGCATATCACCTTGACATCTGTCTCTCTCAAGGACATCTGGTCTCACGAGTATTACAAAAATAGATCTCCCTTATGAAAAAGAAGAATAAAAGTTGCCCATGGCAAGGAAGAGATTTTGGGAAAATCCTTATAGGGAGTGAGCTTTCCAGGAGTCTTAAAGGGAGATAGAAGAGTCCTGTTAATTAGTTTGTATTTTCACTCTGGGAAAACATATTAACAACATTTATATAAGAGAGTATTGTACATTCTCAGAACCAGCCACTCCAAAGAAGTGAGGAATTTTAGCAATTAGATTATGTTAACGAAGTAATTTCTTAAAAATGCAAAGTGAAAGTGACTTCAGTTGCTCTGTCATCCATTCATCTATAAGATGCACATTTAGCTTCATTTTAGTTCACCTTAAGCCATTGACAAGCAAGCTAGGGAGCTAAGATGGCATCACTGCCATTATCACTATTCCCTTTTCACTGTATTATGCATTCAGAATAATTTTGGATAAGTAATAATGAATAAGAAACCCATGTTCATATAGAGGATTTGTGCACAGTGAAAATGCAAACAAACATACAGTTGTGTGTGCGCAATATGCAAGTACACACAGTTATATGCATACATGCACACATTTCCAAATACAGAATTACACTAGAAAACATTAAGGTTGCAAGATGAAGCACTCAGAAGTCAGGAAAGGATGAGTCAGGATCCTTGCCTGTAAAACTGTAACTCTGTTGTCTTGTATATTGATTATATTACAATATGATCCAATTCATTTTTCACCTTGACATCCATTCATTTTCCATAGACATCCTGCCACAGTTCAGTGGATGATCTCATGTTACCTTTCCTGCATACCACCAAAATCTTGCATTGACTAAAGAATACTTAAGCTATGAGATTAAGTAAGCTTTTTATGGCACTCAGATAGCACACAGCATGGGTATTGCAGACACCAGATTCTTTCATGACACATCTCTGAATAGAAGCAATGAATACAACAGTGATAGTTTATACTCCTGACAAATGAGTTACCCATTTGTTCTTTGTTCATTTTTCAATTACTTTGCAAAGAAACAAACAACTTCTGAAGGGGCTAAGCGCCTTTGATTCCTTTTCGCTCACATACACATCACAGTAGAGTCCAAGTTCTTTTGGACAGGGTTGTGGTGGTGGAGGAAGGAGAGCATGTGGAAGAACTGTAATAATTTAAATATGAAAAGTAAATGATATCCTGTGAATGGTGATTAAATATTACCCTGAATGAGAATGGCAACATTCGATATCTTCCATATTTTGGGTGTGTTGTGAAGTTTCCAGAATGAGAATATAATTCTTTCTTTTGTTGCAGTGATTATTATGTGCTGTAAGATTAAAATTTGGTTGTTAGATGAGTGTACTAATTGGGCATAGAACAATATTAACTCACTTGCTGTTCAAATTAAGGTAGCACAAAGCAAGAAGGAAATTTCTTCATTTTATTTCAGTAACTTCTTTGATAGAGAGTCCTCTTGACAGGCTGCTGAAGTATTGCTGATTCAGGCTTAAATAATAGTTCTGCTGAGAACATTTTCCTTGTTTAGTCATACCATACTATATCCTGTTTTTGTCTTGGCAGAAGAGGCTGGTTGATATCTTTATTTGGCCTGAGGTCATTAAAAAGGTTTTTTTCTTTACTCTTGTACGTTCCTTGTCACTTTTTTTTTGTGTGGAGGTGGGTTATTGTTTTGGTCTAAGATCAAGGTAGTATAGTATCTGACTGACTTCAATGGGAATTGTATCTAGGTTTAAGGGTAGAATTGGGATCTAATAGGCCATTTTTCAGACACAGTTTTTGAAGTTGCATCTACAGTATTTGTGTGCATAACTACTGCCGAGTTCTCTAAGTTCTGAGTGACTGGGGCTGCGCAGACTGCATACCATAATACAGTGCCATGTGGATACCCTGCTTCTGTGATGTGTGGGGATTTCTCCCCACCTCACATTGTGCCAGTGCCCCTGCCCCACCATGCTCCTAGTGTATGATGTGATGGGCACCCCTCCCACTGTACTACGCTGCACTCCACTGTGCAGAGTTTCCAAGACCTTTGAGTCCTTTGGCTGCAGGCTTCCTTGACTTCTCTGTGCTATCCTACCCCACCCCCAGTGATGGAGGCAAGAAGCATGCAGATACCATTTTCTAATTTTTCACAATATGAGTTGTTATTGTACCTCTGTTATTGTGTTGAAGAAAGGGTAATCCAGTAACGGGCAGCACAAGTTGTCATATAAACATATTTAGTCAGATCCATTAAATATCCTTTTATCTTTTCATATTTTCAGTCATGGGAAAGGGTGGAGGTGCAAGGCCTGTATGTAATGCTGTTACCTGTAAGTATTTCCATCCCACTGGATAGGCTGATTATGGCTGTTATCAAACCTGGTGATCCTAGATTAGAACTGACTTCAAAAGGGAATTTCCATTCTGTGGAAAACTCTGGGAACAGTCAGTTTTGGTAACCACAGGAAGGCAGCTGGGGATCGAGTCAACTTGCCTAATTGCTGACTTCCTGGGTTGCCAAGCTAATTGGCAAGACAGCTGGCTTAGAAAGTTGAGATGGAATAAACACATGCCTGTTGAACTTTCTGTTCAATATGGTATAATTGAAACCTGACAATCTGTATTGTGGATCATAACATGTGAACCTCTGAAAGACCGAGTTCCATTAACTGAGGCTATAGAAGTTTCATCCAACAATTACCAGCAAGGCCAAAGAACCCCACTAAATAAATGTTTAGTAAATATATGTCTCTTCGGCCCATTGTAAATCATAGCATAAATGATTCATGCTAATCCTCTGTACAGTATTTCATCATAGGTGGGCACATCTACATGTGTGCTTTAATGTGCATTAGCTTATTTTAATGTGCATTGAAGCATCACAAAAAAGTGCTCTTTTGCTAATATGCACTAAAATAGGCTAATGCACCTTTTTCTAGTACCTAACAATAGAGAGCACCTATACATGAGCATGGAGGATTAATTAAGTCTGCTGGACTGTGGCAATTACCGCTCTAATTGGAATTGCTCTAATTAAAATGCCACCTCTCTCCACCCCTACAGCATGTGTAAAAGTACCTGGAGGTATTAAATTTAATGTGCATTAGCAAAAGCACATTAATGAATGTGTAGACACTCCCAGTGAGATTTAATGTTTCAGGATGGATCTTGGCTCATGTTCCCTCCTGATCTTCCTGTTCTTGAGTACAGTTTTATATTTTTATGAATCCCTTCAACTTTTGTTCAGTTCTAGTTCTTTATGAGTCTGTTGGCCAACACAAATGCAGAAGACATCTAGGGGCAACATCTTGCCAATGGGGCTGCCATTTGGTATGGAAGCCATCTGTGAAACTCTTAAAAAGGTGATATTACAGATATCTGCAGTGCAGATCCCACAGATGTAGGTCAAAGTATGGCAAAATTGAAAGTCCTCTTTATTAAATCATGTTTTTATTGGACAATATCATGTACAGCATCGAAGTGCTGTTGCAGAGATAAAATTATCAAAAGTCCCTTCCTTCCTTCTTTCCTTTTTGCTTTGGACGCTACAGACCAGGCTCGCTTGGAGTTGTGTGGGGCGATCCTGAGCATAAGACTCCCTGGCTTCCTATCCCTTTTCTTTTCTGACTCCCATCTGTCTAAAGGTTTCTTGGTTCTGTTTATCTCCCTTTCTGATTTTTTTCTTGCATTTTTTGCAGTGTTTTTTTCCTCTTTTTTCTCTGTTCTCTGTCCCCTCCCCCTCTACTTCCGGTTTCTTTGTCTGCAAGTTGTTACTTGACAGCTTTTTTTTTTACTGTTTCTTGGGGCGGTCCTTCCCCTGTTCTACCGCAGCATGGTGCGGGCCTGGTGGGCTGCCTTCCGTCTCTGTCCCCAGGCCAGGCACCTGCAGTTCCCACAACTGCTTCAGGAGCCCCGGTCCACAACCCGGCCCTGCAGCATGTCATGCCGAGCCTGGCCTCCGCCAGCCTCGTGGCTGCTCTCATCGAGGCACACACCACCCACCTGGGGCACCTTCTGGACCCTGCTCAGTCAGACTGTCTGTCACCCGAAGCCCTGGCTGCCTGGCTGGCACTGCGCTCTGTCTGCACTGTGGGCCGGCTTCTGTGGGCTGTTAGGGCCACCCTCCCAATGGAAGCAGCAACCACCCTAGAAGGATACCTCCAGGCTCACCAGACCCTTCCCACTGTGGACACCGGGGGTGACACCTTCCCACCACTACCCATCATCCCCGCGGTGCCCAGTGAGTTGGCCAAGTGGCCCAACATGCTGCTTAGGCTCACTGTGCCCCCCAACAGCAATGCGGGCTGCCTTTTTGGCACACTGCCCCGCAAGGGCCTTTACGTGTGGGTGGAGCGCACCCGGCATGCTCAGGTGCTGGCCGGCCGCCCTGACACCATGTGGCAGCAGCGCCTGGCATGGCCCAGAACCCCAGCATGGTGCACGCTGTACAAGGCACCCACAGCTAAGAAGACCGGCGACCTGCAATGGCGACTAGTGCACGGCATCCTGGCCACTGGCACCTTTGTGTGCCACCTGGACCCGATGGCCTCAGCAGCCTGCCCCTTCTGCCCGGGGGTACTGGACAAGGACATTTTCCACCCTTTTCTTGACTGCCCCCGGCTACAGCCGCTCTTTGCCACCCTCGGAGCTGCTTTGGGCACTGGGCCGGGACTTCTTGGAGAACATCTACATCCACTCCTTCCTGTACCAGGCTGTCGAGTGGGCTGCAGTCAGCCTGGCCAACGTCCTGCTGGGCCAGGCCAAGATGGCCACCCTGAAGAGCCAGCGAAACCGGCTCACCGGGACCAGGATGGTCGACGCCCTGCAGCTCTTCCACCTGCTGGTGCAGGCCTGCCTCTCGCTTGAGTTTGAGCACGTGGTCCTCCGGTGGACGGTGCCCACCTTTGAGGAATGCTGGGCCCTCGAGGGGGCACTGTGCCGAGTTGAGGTGGGACGCCTGCTCCTTGCCCTGTGACACCACCAGCTGCTCGAGGTACAGAGACGCGTCCAGCGGGACGAGACCTCGGACTTTGTTCATGTAAGCCTCTCAAAACCTCCCCCTTAACCATGGCTTGAGGGTTCACACCCCTCCCTATGTCAGGGTCAAGGTCTGAGCAGGTGCCCTAGCTGGTCTCCTGGGGCAGCATAGCATATGTTATGTGTGTTGTGTTAACACGGTCCCAGTGATTTACCTGAGCACTCCCACCCTGGTCAACATGGTGTGCGCGGAGGGCCTGGACATTGCAAGCATACACTATCTTGTCACGCCCCTAGACACCCAGCCAGTGAGGGTGGTGATTTCCAGTGTGCCCCTACATGTGACCAACTGGGAGCTGGCCAAGGGACTCGAGCCCTATGGGGTTCCTATGAGTCCCTTTCATTGACTGATGATCAGAAGCAAGGACCCAAAGCTGAAGCATGTCCTGTCTTTTTGAAGGCAGGTCTTCATGGTCCTCAGGGAGGGCCCTTGGTATCTGCCTTGCTCCTTGAAACTCACGCATGATGGACGGAGGTTTGTGATTTATTTTTCCTTGGTGGAGACCATGTATTTTCAGTGTGGTAGCTCTTCCCTTCTGGCAGCCTAGTTCCCATGGGGGAAAGCAGCCAGAACATCAGTGACTGCAGCAGCGCCAATGGATGGTGCATCCACTTCTGGGACACAGGCCTCACCCAGTGAGGCCAGGAGCTCTTCCTGACCTCCTTTCACCCCTGTGACATCTGAGGGGGCTGGTGTCTCTGGCGTGAGAGCATAATCCAGTGGAGGAGCTGGGACTACTCCTCAGCCCTCTCCCCTGCCCATTCCACCTACAGTGCCCCCCCCCAATGCAGACGCCCCACCAGGTGGATGGACTGATGTCTCCACTTGACCCCTGCGTGCCCTGACCGAGGCAGCTGGGGTGGCAGGTGACTGTGGTGCCAAGGCCCTGTCAGATGATGGGGCTCGGGCCTCCTCCCAGCTGCCCTCCACTGCAGCCTTGTCTGAGGTGGCTGGCTCTAGTGGGGTGGGCCAGGAATGGTCCTGCCTGTCCCCTGTGAAGGGTGGACCACCTGCCACTAGGAAGAAGAAGAACAAAGAGAGGAAGGTGAAGATCTTCTGGTCTCTCCCCAGCCCCTGCCTCCTGTGAATTTTCCAGGAGAGCCTTGCCGACAAGGTCCTGCTGATCAGCTGCCGCCAAGCAGTGCTCATGCTGCTGCCCAAGAAGGGAGACCTTGGCTGCATTAAGAATTGGTGGCCGGTCTCCCTGCTATGTGCGGACTACAAGATTCTGGCCAAAGTACTGGCAACCCACCTCCACGCTATCATGGCTTCTGTCACTGGGCCTGAGCAGAGCTACTGCGCGCCAGGCAGGACCATCCAAGACAACCTGTTCCTGCTGTGCTACCTACTCACAGCCAGTGAACTCTTCAATTTAGACATTGGATTAATCTCTCTGGACCAGGAGAAGGCCTTCAATAGGGTGGGCCATGCCTACCTCTTCCAGATGCTGATGGCCTTTGGCTTCAGGCCCCTCTTCACTGGGGACCTCTGGGTCTTGTATTAAGACACCTCCAGCCTGCTCAAGGTGAACGGTGTGCTCTGTGCCCTGTTCCCTGCATGTAGGGGCATCCATCAGAGCTGTCTCCTGTCAGGCATGCTCTGTGCCCTGGCCATCGAGCCACTGCTGCATGCACTGCGGCACCACCTGAGTGGTGTGGCCTTGCCATCGGCCATGGGCCCATCCATTGGCCCTCTGCTCCAGCTGTCAGTGTATGCAGATGCTGTGACCATCTTCCTTAGCACCCAAGAAGACATGTGGGCCCTGACAGACTGCCAGTGAGCCTATGAACATGCCTCCTTGGCCCATATCTATTGGGCCAAGAGTGATACCCTGTTGCTTGGTGCGTGGATCAGCATGACCCCCCCGCCCTTGATTTGCCAGGGGGCCTCACCTGGTGCTGCAAGGGCTTCAAGGTCCTGGGCATGTTCCTGGGGCCACCAACCTTCATGGAGTGCAACTGGGACAGCCTTGAGGAGGGGGTGGAGGCTTGCCTGCAACAGTGGTGCTGGTCCCTACCCAGCCTCTCCTATTGTGGATGTGTCCTCATCACCAACAACCTGGTGGTGGTGACCCTGGTCGACCTGTCAGGGGACCTACTTGAGAGGCTCGAGTGCCTCCTTATAGATTTTTTCTGGGATTGCTACTGCTGGCTCCCACGAGCCATCCTTTAACTACCTGTTGTTGAGGGGGGCCAGAGCCTGGTCAGCCTGGCGAACAAGGTGGCTGCCTTCCACCTGCAAGACCTTTGCATCCCACTTTGACTCAGCCACCTTGACGGACTGCCCCTTCTGCCCCAGGGGCATTGAGAAGAACCTCTTTCATGCTTTCCTCAATTGTCCCCACCTGTGGCCGCTCTTTATTGCTCTTGAGTGACCGCTGTAGGTGCTGGGCAGGAGCCTATCGGAGAACAACTACATGTGCTCCTACCAATATTGGGTGGCCAAGCGGGGTGCTGTCTGCCTGGCCAACTTTCTATTGAGTCAGGCCAAGATGGCTATTCTCAAGAGCCGCTGCACCTGGCTTGCTGGGACCGGCTCAGATGATGCCCTGCATTTTTCAGCCTCCTGGTGTGGGCACACCGCTTGTTGGAGTTTGAGCACGCTGTGCTCCAGTGGGCGGTGCCCACCTTTGAGGCATGCTGGGTCCTTGAGGGAGCACTGTGCCATGTGGAGGATGGCTGTCTTCAATACGTGCTCTGATGTCATGACTGGTCTGGGCAACCAGGCAGGCTCAGTGGCAGACTGCAACTCCATGGTTGCGCTACACCCTGGGCCCTTACCAGGCTGTTTTTCTTTGTGTGGGAAGTTGAAGGTTTTATCATGTGTCTGATTGGATAGAGCAGGGTAGGAATCATTTGTTTATAGAGGGCTTTGGTCTGTATGACCGTGTAGCCGGTGTCCTGACTGCATAACGGCATGTTAGGCACAACATGTAATACAGCGAAGGTGTCTGTCACGGTGTGATGCTACGAATGTAGTGGCATAGTGCTCTTGGTTCGATGGTAATTTGTTTGTCTTTGCTTTGTATATTGGACCTGGATCCCAGAGGGGCCAACTTTTTGTACCCCGAACTCCTGAATAAAGTAGCTAAAAAGTAAAAAAGTCCTCCTTCCTTCCTTCCTTCCTTCCTTCCTTGTCCGCCATGCTCAGGTGCTGGCGGGCCGCCCCGATACACCGTGGCGACGGCGCCTGGGGCCACCGGCTTCTCCACCAGCCCACCCGGCGTGGCGCACATTGTATAAGCCGTCGACCACCAAGAAGACTGGCGACCTGCAGTGGCGGTTGCTGCACGGCATCCTAGCCACTGGCACGTTTGCGTCCCACTTTGACCCAGCCGCTTCGACGGCCTGCCCCTTCTGCCCTGGGGGCGTGGAGGAGGATCTCTTTCACGCCTTCCTGGACTGTCCCCGCCTGCGGCCACTCTTTGCCACCCTCGAGCTGCCGCTGCGGGTGCTGGGCAGGAGCCTCTCAGAGACCACCTACATATGCTGCTACCCGTACCGGGCGGCCGAGCGGGGCGCCATCTGCCTGGCCAACTTTTTGCTGGGCCAGGCCAAGATGGCCGTCCTCAAGAGCCGCCGTAACCGGCTTGCCGGCACCGGCTCAGACGATGCCCCGCGGCTCTTTGGCCTCCTAGTGCGGGCGCGCCTCTCGCTGGAGTTTGAGCATGCTGTGCTCCGGCGGGGGGTGCCCGCCTTCGAGGCACTCTGGGCCCTTGAGGGAGCGCTGTGCCACGTGGAGGACGGCCGTCTCAAATACGCGCTCTGATGTCATGACCGGTCTGGGCGACTGGGCGGGCGCGGTGGCGGACTGTGGCTTCCGGCTTGTGCCGTGCCCTGGGCCCTCACCAGGCTGCTTTTGTTTATTTTCTCGGGGTGAGAAGTCGAAGGGTTTTGTACGTGTACTATGGGACAGGGAAGGGTGGAATTGTTCGTTTCTCGAGGGCTATATATATAAATAGCATGTTAGACAAGATGTGTATTACTGCGAAGGTGTTTGTCACGGTGTGATGTTCTGAATGTCCTGGAATGGTTTCTCTTTGGTGTGGTTTGATGGTTTTTTTGCTTTCTGTACCTGATCTTTTGTGAAATAAAGTTGTTAAAAGTCAAAAGTCCTTCCTTCCTTCCTTCTGTGGCAGAAGGAAATAAGATTTCAAGTCATCAAATTCTGTCTCCAGGATAGAGCCCTCTAGCAAAAGAGCTTATGAAATATTAAGCTAACTTGATCTTTGCATAAAATATTAAATTAGCTTTATCTTGGCTTTCAGCCATTTCTGTGACAACACAAGCATAAGAGGAAAAAGGATAATCAACTTAAAAGTCCTTAGGTCAGTGGAGATATCATAGTGGCTGCCATTCTGAGACAAAATCAGAATATTGTCTGAAAAGACTGCTGAGAAGTTGTACCTATGCAGATGAAGATCAGAAAGAGCCTTCAGTAGCCATTCAATAATTACCTAAACCTCTTTATAAAAATGGTTTCAAGTCTCAGTCTGTCTGGGGTATATCTTTGGAGTCTGTTCCCAAGCCAACCTGCCAGATTGAGTTCCAAGGATCACTAGAGAAGCAAAATTCAATCTGACCAGTATGGCAGCAGCAGCAGAACTCCTTCAAGATCCCTACTTCAGCATCAGAGCTGGAACAGCTTTCACTGACACATCTTCTGCCACCACATGGCTGTCTGTGGCTAGTAACAATGCAGCATATTTTCTATCAGCCATGCACGTGCCTCTTTCCCCATGCAGAAAACTTCCACCAACCTGCCTTCTGTGTACCCACTGAAGAGTTCTTGAAATTATGTCCCTTTCCCATGTAGCAGAAGTGCAGCTGTCCAGTGCAGGCAAGGTCCCCCACATATCCACAGAACAGATCAGGCTTGGGGCAATGCAAATGAAAAAAATATATATACCTTTGTTTTTGTGTGGAGGTAGGATGAAAAGGGTGTGGGCAAAAGTACTTGTTTTGTGATTGTGAATATAAGTATAATATAGGATTTTCTTTTTTATACCAGGGTAGGCCAGTTTAAACATTCCTTTATATGTAAGAGCTTTTTAACCTTGTATTATGAGAAAGGAAGAAGAAATCTTGTGTGTAATTGAGCTATTTTGACATTATAATCCACAGTGCCAATATATATTGCTACAAATTCGATTCTGGGTGTACATAGCCCATAGTACGTATGAATGAGTCAGCTGCTTGCTGCAGATAAGAGCCAAGAAAAAAAGCCTTTCTTACTAATATTGTCTAATGATATTAGTCCCATACTAATGTTATTCCTTGAAAACAAACTGGGTAGAAAGGAGAAGTACTTTATAGTAAGTAGCATACAGGTTCAATTTAAGTACCAGATTGCAGGAAGAGTTTAACATTTAATAATGTACATGTGTTGAATAAGATAAACCTGATCCTCAGCTCCATCAACGTTGTTCTTCTGACTTCAATGGCACTATACTGATTTACATCAAAAGCAAATATGGTCTAATAACTTTAATTTATTTCATGCCATACACCCAGAATATCAAGATACATTACAAAATGTGACATGTTGTACAGAATGTACCTTTTACAGAGCCAAATAGAAACTCATTGATCATAGGAGAAATCTGTAGGTTTGATGCAGAAAAAGAGAATTTAATTTAGAAGCTCAAATTCACCTGGGATGTCTTCATGTTCTCAGAGCTATTAAACCCTGAATGTGGGCTACATTTGCAAAAAGGGGCTCTACCCCCTCGGGAGTTTTTCCTGAGGGGGAAAAGGAAGTTTCATACTTGACCTGTACATTTTTCTTCTAGTTACTTGGCCAGCCTTAGGATCTGTTGACTAAATTTGTGTGTAGAGACAGAAGAAACATCTTCAATGAAGCATCTCTTCCCTGTTATGAAACAGCAAGTCCTAAGGGGTTAAGAGGGATGACCAGGAGACCAGGCCTGGCTCTCTCTTGGTTGGCAGGAAGGGCAGTGTAACAGGGAACACCTCAAGGCCTGATCTCATGCCAGCCTGCCCACCTGTTTCTATGGGCAGTCTGCCCAGTCTGTCCTGCCACGACTTTTTTATTTCCATAAACCATTGGTATAATGCGGGAGACTACCCATTACTTCCCTGATGCCAGGAGTTGCTATCTGCGGCAGCATTCCTCCCCTACACTGCAGCCTAAGCCTCGCAGATGGCATCCACATATTGTAACCATATCCTGGCCCCTAACTCCAGCCTCTCTCATTGGGCTCCATGCCCCTCACTCATACTGGGCTTCTTGCCCCACACACACAGTCAGGGCTTGTAGCCTCTGGGCTCCTTGCCTCTCACTAGGCTCTACATCCCTTGCTAGGCTCCACACCTCTTCCCAAACTCTGGGCTCCTTGCCCCCCTCTGGATCCCTTGTGGTCCTGCTGACCTCCTTGCTACCTAGTAGGATGTGGGGGATGGGGTTAAGTTGCCCCTACCCACCTTTCATTGGGGTGGTAATTGGTCTGGCATTTCCTGGGAGCTCCCACGCCACCAGGAGCCCCACGAGGCCACCCATCCCCAGCAGGGTGCAGTTTTAGGTCATGCCTAGGACCAAGAGCCTCCTATCCACCCCCATAACCTCTTGCCCTTACCCCCAGGGTTGTTCCTGCTGTAGCTCAGCTAGGCAACATTTCTGCCTAGGCTGGCAGCAATAGACTGCAGTCTTTATATACTAGGTTCTCAAAATGACTGCTGCTGTCAGGCACCTTCTGGATGCCTGACCCAGCCCTTAAAGTAGCAGGCACCAACAGTGCCCTGCCACAGGCAGAAAGATTGCTGTTGTGCCCGGCCATCACCGCCACTGCTGGTAGCCTAGCTGCAGCTGCTACTGCATGGATCACTGCAGGCCAGGGTGCAGAACTGCCTTGTTGCATCTCTGTGGTGGGATTGGGATGCTGGCACTAGAGAGAAGATGTAACTAGTGAAATAATCATTCAGAAGAGCTAAAGCCAAGAGATTAAAAGCTGGAGAAGCAAATGCTAGGGTTTAGAGCACTTTCAGAGAAGAGAGCATGCCTGGCAAAGACAGAAGCAGACAGCAGGGAAGGAGGAAAAGATACTGTCTCAGTTTTAAGTAGGTTGTGAGGACTCTCCAGCGACTCTGGGCATTATGCACTTACTATATTTCATAGTGTATAACTTGACACAGTGTATAAGTCAACCCCAAATTTTTGATCAGGAAAGTTAGGGTTTTTTATATATCTGGTGTATAAGTCAGTCTTTGCTTTGAACTTTGTCACAAAAAAGTGATTGGGTCCTCACATGCTGGTGGGCTCTGGGGAAGTTGGATTAGGCCCCTGGGACCTGGGGCAGCACCCGGCCTGCTGGCAGCCCCCACAGCTGGGCTTGGGAGGCACCACCGCTGCAGAGGGAAGGACCAGGGTCCCCTGCAACTCAGGGGTTGCCTGGCCCACCAGCAGCTCGACCTGTGGCTGGCAGGGTGTGGGCAGGCGCCACAGAAAGTAGGATCAGGCCCCTTGCTGTTTCTGCCTTCAGCAGGCTCCTGTGGCCAGGAGGATGCCTGGCATCACCCAGGAATGGGCTGTCTCACCCCATGGACAGTGTGGGGTGTTGGGCAGGGATGGGAGGGGAGGCCAGCCCTGCCCAACACCCTAGCCTCCCCCCTGCCTGCACTGCCCATGGGGAAAGGCAGCCCCTTCCCAAGTAGCCCCAGGCATCCTGCTGAAGGCAGAAGCAGTAAGGGGCCCAATCCTGCTTTCAGTGGAACCTGCCCATGCCCCCCTGGCCAGGGGTCAAGCTGGCAGTGAGCTGGGTAGCCCCTGAGCTGTGGGGGGGCTCCAGTCCTTCCCTCTGGTGGCAGTATTCCCCAGGCCTGGCCAGGTAGGCTGCTATCGGGCTGGGTGCTGCCCCAGCTCCCAGGGGCCCGATCCAACTTCCCTGGAGTCCAGATATGGTGTATAAGTCAAGGTGGAAATTTAAAGGCAAATTTTTTGGGTTCAGACCTCGAGTTATATACCATTAAATATGGTACCACCTAAAAAGGGAAACCAGACATCTAAGTCACAGCAAGAGACTAGCAAGAGAGTGAACAGGGGCTGCTGGCATCATGTGGTTGTTGACAAAGAAGAGCCACTGCTGACCGGAGAGACAATTGCACTGGAGAGGCAGGGCCCAATTAGATTTCTCAAATAAATTTTGTCACCAGGGCTGGACTGTAATATAGTTACGGCATAGTTCTGAAGCTGTGAACAAATACTATTATTTGATGGCAGTACTGTAAAGGGATAGCATCTGCTTGTGTACAATGTACTATGGACGTAGCATGTAATTGGCCTCCTATTACTTTGTGCACTGTTTACTTTATCAAGGATAAATGACAGGATTAGGCTCAAAGAAGAATTCCATTTCAGAGCTCTAATTGCTACATTTTTCAAATTGCAGTCAATAAAAAAGTAGCTTTTAGAACCTGTTTTCTGAATTTTTCAAATATTCTTCTTACTAGAATTTCAAACTTATCAGAGACATTTTTGTTTGTCAGCTGTTAATGGCCTATTAATATCTGTTTTCTTGAAACTGCCCTACAATAGCTTACTATGAAAATGCTGGTTACTTTTGAAACTAAATTTGATGACTTATCATCTGTCAAGTATTTATTTTACCAGCGGATGATGTTGCACTCTGTTAGTCATGCTTAGCTGAGACAGGAAAACTGCCTTTTAGAGACTTTGCTTCAAATACTGAATCCGCAGTGTAATAGATCCAAGGTTAAAAACAGCTGATCACCAGCTAAATTGCACACATGCAGTATTGGGAGAAAAAATCCTGGAACTTTGGCTCTGAAACACACTCGACTAAAGGAAAATGTTTGTTAATTGTAGCAATACTGACATTTATATCGTCTGTAATCTCCTCCAGACAGAACTGCAGATATTTTGAGAGGATCTGATAATACAGGTAACAGACAGTACTAAACGTACACTAACTAGTGAATGACATTGATAATGAAATGGCTGTGTGTAGCCGAAATGACAGGCTTATGATGGGTAAAATCATTGCTGTTGGTACCAGCCTATGTCCTATATTTTTTGAGGTGTGGGCATTTCTAGCTTGCTATCTGGGAAATATATATATTTGAATATGAAACTTACTATAAAGATAGCATCCAATAAATGCCTCAAGAAGCAGCGATGATAAAGACAGGAAGGATTAATTACTGTCAGTAGGGGTTTGAAGCTGGTTGTTATATAATATGTTCTATAATGTAGTTAAATATTGAGATATTTAAATAGTTGTTGGGACAAAGAGGAAAGATGATTCAGAGGATGAGGCGTTAACTTGGGACACAGGTTCAGTTCCTACTTTACCCTCGACTTATTTCATGGCCTATGTGCAAGTCACTCTCTCTGTACTGTACAGATAGCACTACTGCTGAACATACATGCATTTTAATCCAAGAGGTCTAGTCATACAATCACAGACCTTGAAGGAACCTGAAAGGTAACCTAGTCCTTGCCCATGTACAAATGTAGATGCAATATTCCTAAACCATTCCTAATCATTATATTTACTTCATTTTCAATTAGGCATATATCTAGGATATAATTTAAAATCCTGGTTTGCTATGCAGCAAATTTCCTGAGGGGATAGTACTATATGTTAGCTCTGATGATTTTGAGTCCAGTAGGGACAGGGTAGCTAAAGCACTTCTGCAAGCTTGCAGAGGTACCTTGGTAAGCAATGTTCAAAATCAATGCTGCTGCTTATGTGAAAGTCTTTGCCTAATGGATGTATTTTTAAATTAAGACATACCTTTTGATTAAAATTAACGACTATTAGTTTTTTTTAAATGATTTATTGTGTCATATGAGATTTTGTAACTTCTAGAGGAAGTATTGCCATGCAGAACTTTTATTTTTCTAAAATAACATTTATTATGATATCACTGTAATATTCATTAATATTTGTTTGATTCTGCATAGTTCAGGTAATGCAAAGTGACTTTACAACTTGTGCTGAAACATTTTTCTTTTAACAAATGTTTAGTTTGAGGAAACAAGCTAGGAGCTTCACTTTCCTCTTAGTGTCATTGTCTATCATGTTTTAAAAAAACAAAGGATAGGTATGCGGTACCTGATCCCCTGTGCCTGTGAATGGCGTATATAATGTAAAAAGTGCATTATATGTGCATAGATGATCTAATGGCTCCTTATGGCATTAAAAACTATGAAATAACATTACAAGATCTTTATAACAAATGTGCTTTTAAAGAAACATTTTCTGATCACGTGATAATAATAGATAATAATATTCACAAGTGAATAAGTAAATTCACACGTAAATAAAGGGAAACATCTTTGTACAAACTTATGACAATTAGAAATGTTTGAATAATCCAAAAATACTTATTGAAACTTATTTAAAAGATAAAAACAAGTAACAGCAGTGTTTTAAATAATAGCAGCATTTTTAAAGCATGAGTACCTGGAAGTTAAAAGTGTCTAAAAACTCACTAAAAACAGCTTCTCCTTTGTGTTCAAAGTGAGAGAGATGCAAATGGTAAACAAACAACAAAATTAATGAAATTACATTTTTACACTCTTTTACGTTTAATAGTTTTGGGTGTCAGGAGAATCACAGGATATTTATTTATTTATTTATGCAGGTTCTTTGTTTCACCTGGTGATATACTGACATGACAACGCCTGTATTTTAATTAGAAACATTTCATTATCAAAGAATTTAAGGTCAAACTCATAGAGCTGTGGGAATGAGGGGGGATTCTCACTAGTGTATCTTTACGTGAATCCTTAGCAATGGGTGGTGTGAAATTTGCCCTTGTTCCAAGTGTAGCTGTGGCAGATATTATATCTGATGGACATGCTTCAGAGCTTAATTTTTCTCTCATATTCTCACATGTTCTGGTGGGAACAAATAGTTGTTAGCTTGTAAGAGCAACACATCACAACCTCCTTCCCTGTTGGGTTGTGCTAGTTGAGGTGTCAGTGGATGCCACAATAGTCATTCCTTCATTCATGCACCTGCTGGGCTGCAGGGATAAGATGGGAGCTTCAGTGCCTTACCAGTGTGCTAAGATTCAAAGTCTGAAGAGAGACAGTGTTATTTAACTAATTACCACTAGTTGAAGAGCCTTCTTAAATCAAATATTTTATTTTTAAAATAAAAAACTATTAGGAGGAAACATATTAGAAAAATGAGCAGTTTATGTGTTATTTTATCTTTCCCTAAGGCTTACTGATCCCTGGAAGATTGAGAAGGCCTAATCTACTCCTTTAAAACCCTATTTTAGCCCTTAAGCATAGGATAATTTTGAAGTAAAACTATTGCTTCAAAATAAAAAATCAAAACTCTTCATTTAAAAATTAATTGGATTTAAACATTGTTTGCCCATTTTTCTGCTCTTTTTCATTTAAAATTATACAAAAAGATAACCCAGTTTTGCAAATAGTTTTGGCCTCCTAACCTTGTCTTTTTCAGCAATGTTAGTCCAGGTCTGCTAATATCTCATCGTATGCGGATCAGCAATTTTACTTCTTTGATCAGATCATAGGCTGTAGTCACAAATATGTTATACCTTGGTTTCCAGTTTATTACATCACAAGTCCATGTCAATCGTGATGGGGGAGGGGACCAAGAAGAGAGAGAAGTAGATATTAAAAAAAACAGAGTTGTAAACATGGGCATATAGTGAAAACAGATGTCGTTTTAGAGACTTGAGTTCTTTTCCTGCTTTTATACAATGACAAGAAGCAGGAATATTGCCAGCTGCTACAGTTAGGTTCTCACCTCAGCTCCTCAATCCTTCTTCTCTGCTTTTGGAACAGCAGAATATCCCCCTAGCAGTGGTTTTGCAATAAGAAAAAGAACATGGGTATTTTAGAAATAAATGTGTGTATTTTAGTGCTCAGGAAAGGTGCCATATTGCCAGTGCTGGCAGTGGATTTTTTTCTCTTTTGAGAGAACATCATAATAACTGAGTAATGAACAGATGAAGTTGTTGCTGGAGTTTAGGCTCGATGCCTGTTTAAGCTTTAGTCTTTCTGCTGGGAGTGCCACCGGAGTTACTTGTTAGTACCCTTAGAAGTGCTTTTTTTGGGTCAGTGAACATGTAGTCACTGGAAAATAGGTATACAGGCATAACCATTGGATGGCTAGCAATTTCAGATACTACTGATCATGCTGACTTTGTAGAGGTGATGGGGCTGTCTGTTCATTTGGTTCACTTGATTCTGTCTCCTGTTTTTACATGGAAAATATGAAAGCCGCAGAAGTAAGCCAAGTACATACACTTATGAAGGAACTAAGTAAAAACATCTTGCTATATATAACAGCTATGAGTTTGAGAGCATTTTATTTTGCCTCTAAAATGGGGTAAAATTGGTGTAGCTTGCCAGTTCTATATCTACATTGTTCAAAGACAGTTTGGGAAAGGGAGTTAACTAAAAATACAGAAATAGAGAAATCCTGATGCTGATAAAGATGGATATTTAATAAGTTATAGGTATCTGACCCAGCCAGTTTTGCAACACTACTCTTCAGAAAGCTGTGGTTAATGTAGTTTCCTCCCCAGTGGTATGGAATACAGAACATTTGTCCTGCTTTTATTTCCCAAAGGTATTTTGAGTGACTGTGTTCTACATAATAAAAAAAAAGCGAATGGTTCCTCTTTTATCCAGGTAGAGAGATTAGACACTTCTATCTTTTTATTAACATGTTTATAATTATTGAGGCAAGTTATAAACTAATTATAGCCCTTTATGGGAAAATTAAATTTAACTTGATACAGTGAAGAAAATTAATTCAAAATAACAAAATGCACTTCAGCCTTCAGACAGGGAAAGAGACAATCTGTTTAATTGTACATGTTTAGACGTTAGATACCTACATTAACGTCAATCAGATTTGTTTCCCAAATTAAGTGCCATGGCTCATTAAAAGAAGTAGACTGGAACATTTCTGTACAGTTAGTGTTTCATTAATGATATGTTCCAAAAAAAAGGACAATCCCAGGTCATCTCCCACATGTGTGTGCATGTGTGTGTGCACATGCGGGTATGCACATGTGCATGGGTGTGTGTGGCTTTCTGAACTGTGCATAGATCTTTCTGAGGTGCTCTGCATTAATACTGCTTGCCTAGCATTTCCCTCTCTGTGGTTTTGAGGAGACTCAGTTGTACAAGATAATGAACATCCTTAATTCTCCCTGATGTCGATGGGAATCAAAGATACTCAGCAAAATACATGGTTGTGCTTTCTGTAGGATTAGGCCATTGCCTGCATCCTGTGCCAGAACTTGCTACGTGATGTAGACTTTGCTGAGTGGATCTTTACCCTCAGTATCCTGCCACCGTTTGCCTCACTAGTCTGTGGACTCTTTTCAGCAGTACTCTACTTACCCCTAAGGCTAAGGACAGACATTAAACATAAACCAGTTTAAGTGATCAGAAACTGATTTAAACATGCAACAGAACAGATGTTCAGTGCACATAAACTGGTTTGAAAATGGCTGAAACTGGTTTGAGATAAACCTGGTTGAATGTAGTACCAGACTTAACCGATTTGGGTCAAACTAGTCTATGCAATGTCTATCCCAAACCTCTTGCTGGTTTAAGATTAACCAGATACCCCCAGCATCCCGGCATGCTCTCTGGGCTGGGCGGGGCTTTCTGCTCCATAGCAGGTCTGGCCCCTCCCCTCCACCCCCTGGCTGGAGCTCTGGCAGAGGCTGCAGATACAGCAGCATCTGCCTGGCTTCCCCCTGCCCTACTTGCCTCTTGCTGCTCAAACAGAAACCCTCCCCAGCTCCCTCCCATCTCCCACAGCATAGACCCCAGCCCCATGGACCCTAGACATGTGGTATACTTGCTAATGCCAAGAGGTGTCTGTATGTCTCTCCAATTTCACTGGACAGGCAGACAGAACAGTGACCACTTAGGGCTTTTTGGAGCTAATCAACAGGTCAGCTTAAGAAGAGTTTGAAATAATGGAGAGAGGCTATTGTTTTGCTGATGGGGTGATAAACCTCAGCCCCCTGCTGGCTTGCCTGCCTGTCAGTTTGCTGCAGACAGTATAAAGGAGCAGGGAAGGAGATTGAAAAGCTCTGTATTATCAGCAGATGCATGCACTACATCCCCCCACACCCCTTGCCTCAGAGTGCTAGCAGGGGGCTGGGATCTGGCAATGCTCCCACCCCTTGACCAGCCATAAGGGAAAAGCCTGGGATGGTACAGGCAGACCTTCCTAATAAGAGGTCCTTCTGGGGCCTGGTCACAGCCCCCCTCAGCTCAGCACTCTAAAAGGCAAGGGAGGGCTGCTCTAGCAACCCCCGGCTTTTAGCCTGAGCCCCTACAGGCATGTGCCTGAATTTCCTCAGTTCACAGAGAATGTCTGTCTGGTTACAAACTGATTTAGCCTAGCCAGGCTAACCTGCAAAGATTGAATCAATTTAGGCTCAGGCTTCTTGAATGTCTGTCCCTAACCTAAAGCTGTTTATCTTATTATCCTACAACACTGATTTCAATGTGTCTTCTATGGGCTTAGTCTATTGGGCCTAATCCTGGGTCCCCTGTTCATCCCAAACTCCTGTTCACTTCACTGGGAGCTCTGGGTGTACAGGGAATGCAAGTCTGGCTTACAATTAAGGAAACTATTTCTATATTTTAAAATGTAGTTAAGTGTCTTCATTCCCTCCTGTTTTTCACTGTCCCCTTTTAAACACGTTTTATACTGTTTGTTTCAGAACCGGAGTAAACGCCTGGAGAAAGTCCACGTTGTTCTTGGGAGTAAATCCTGTGACTTGGATTCCCTCATTTCTTCTTTAGCATATGCCTACTTCCTAGATAAGGTAAAAAATGAGATTCTGACTTATTTGTTTGAGATGCATTAATGTTCAACAAATCAAAACATACAAGTAAAAGATCCCACCCCCTGACCTCATTGCAGGCAAAGTCAAGTCTCCTTTCCAGTTAAATGGAGGCAGTTTGAATCACTTCATTATCAAATGTAATGAGATAGGTTATCTAGCTCCCCAAAAAATGAATTGGCATAGACTAACTTATGGCCATTATGAAAAACAAACAAAGACATTAATTCAGTCTAGGTATTGGCATGTGGTCTATCCATCACTGAGGTGTGATATAAGTGGTACATAGATTTTCTTTAAACCCCCCTGCACAGGAATGGATTTCACCCTAAGGCCTTTGAAACAAACAACAAATCTTTGTGTAACTATTTTTATTAGACTGGGTGATTCACAGGAGGCTAAGGACATATAAATATTGTTTATGTGTTACTTGTGTTACAGTTGCACTAGAGATCTCATGGTGCTAAACGTTCCATTTGCAGATAGTAAAAGTTAGTCAGTCCTCTGGAGAGGTTGTCATCTAAATAGTTGAGAAAGGAGATATTATCCTTAAGTTATAAATAGCCTATAGAGAGAAAGTGTGTGAAATTTTGGCTTCAGTCAGGACAGTGAGACTTTTTTCCCATTGACTTCAATAGAATCAGCATTTCTCTCAGAGGAATCATGGAGTTTGTTTGAAATTACAAAAGATATTTGTGGCAAGGTGTGACTTGAACCAAGATCTCCTGAGTCCATTGCCAAAACTGCAAGACCAGTTTAGATGGAAAGGTGAATATTCAGTGGAGATGACAGGGATTTAGGTATTTGACTTAACGTTTAGTGCACTTTGAAGACCATTTTGATGAATCTAATGTTTTATTAAAATGGAAAAATAGATTTTTTTTGCAATCCTATTTGCTCTGTATCTAAACAGACACATAAGGAGGAACTGGCAAAAAGCTTTATTTGGAGCAAAAATAAAAATAATAAAAAATAGACAAACAACAGGCAATTTCTATTCAGGCTAGTTTTCCTTGTCGCAAACAGTTATGCATGGCCCAGATGAGAGGCAGGTACTGTTTAACACTGCTGTGACATATACATGTTCTCCTGTTACAGGTCAGTCCTCCTGATGTTCTGTGCTTGCCAGTACTGAATATACCAAGAAGAGAATTTAGCTACTACACAGAAACAAGGTTTATTCTGGAAGAGCTGAATATCCCAGAATCATTCCATATCTTCCGAGATGAAATCAACTTACATCAGCTGAATGATGAAGGGAAATTGTCTTTAACACTTGTTACCAGCAACATGCTGACAAGGTATTTTGTTTATGTGCAATAAAATGGCTCTTCCAGCTCTGGTTTCAGCTGTTATAAAGGTTATATTTTATAGTTGTATGATTAAAAAATGCTGCGGTTTTTTTTGTGATATGAGTCCAATTCACAAATGCTAGGGGGTTCAGCTTTATTTTCATATGTGACCAGTACATATCAGCTTACTTCATCTTTGTTCCACCTTTTTTACATAGTTTTACCATATTTTCTCATATACACCACCCGTCAAAATATATACACCTTGTTTTGGGAAGACAGAATGAAGAAAAATGATTTTTTTGATGTTACGGCTGCATAGAGCAGGGACAGAGCCTAATCTTTAGCGGACTCAGCCTCCTTTTTCTGCCTAACCACAGTTGAATCCCTAGCTGCTGCTGCAAACTAGTCTCCATGGGTGGATCTACAGGTACCTGTAGACATGAGGGATGCTTGCTCTGATGCATTGTAATTACAGTGTGTCAAAGCAGACATGATTAATCGAGTCTGCTGGAGCGTGCTAATTAGTATGCTCCAGCAGCCTTGGCATTATATGTATTCAGTGTTCCTGTGCTTCAAATTGGTGACAAAGGCATTTTGACTAAAGCTTGTCAAACAAGCTTTAGTTAAAGTGCCCCTGCCACCATTTTGAAGCATGTGACGCTGAATACATGAGATGCTGCAGGCACTTTAATTAGAGCGGCTCCTGAGAGCCACTCTAAATAAAGTATCCCTTCCTTCCAACCCTGGAGCATGTGTAAAGATGCCCTATGATTCTGCAAAGGGCTAAAGAGTTTGAGCTAAGGAGCTCAAGACTGAGATAAAGAGGTTGTGAAATAGAGAAACCAGGAACAGCCAGCAATCAGCACAATTGCCCTAGAATGATTAGCTTGATCAGTGGAATATCAAAACCATTAAAAAGGAGAGAGAGTTTTTAATACTTGTAGAGTGAAGAACAATGAGTCAGTAAGTCACATGACTCAGCTGCCTAAACAATAATACTACAGCTGCTGAATTTCAGAGCAGGAATCAAACCAAGGTGCTTCTGACATCAGGCAAAAAAATCAGCTTCCCTGCTTAATATGCATACCCCAATTTTAGGGGGCTGATTTGAGGGGAAAAAGGTATATGTTGTATATGAGAACACATTGCATTGTATCTTTTTGTTAAAAGTGCCTCATGTCTTAACAGATCTCCTTTGAGATGCTACTCAAATTGGATGTGTTGTCCCAAAGTTTTCTTTAATATCAGTAGCAAACAGGTCATGCAGTGCAGTCAAAATCCCCTGCATTGGCTGCAGCCAACACCCAATACTGCCAAGGATGGCAACTCCCTCATGTAGCAACAGAAAGGGGGAAAAAATTCCTTCCCTGCCTCATGTGGCAAATAGCAAAGCACAAAAGCCTGGGAAATACCTATAGTAAAGCATAGGCATAGGGGCTTCTACATCATCCCTGACCAGTGTTTTTCCAGCCTCTACATGAATGCCTCCGATGATGGAGATTCCACAACATTCCTAGGCAGCCTGTTCTACTGCCTCACTGTTATAACAGTGAAGGTTTTTTCTGATATCCAGTCTAAACCTTTCCAATCTAAATTCATACCCTTTTACCCTCTCCTAGTTGTCAGTTAACCCAGTCCTGGGATATGCTATTTCAGTAGGACTGCATAGTCCACTGAGATAGTAAGTGATAAGGAGTTCTGTATCCAGTTGCGGTTGCAGGCCAAACTATCCAAAAAGGCCAAGGCATAAGGCTTTATTTTTTTCAAAACAAAATGCCCTGGATTACTAAATTATGAGGAATCAAGAGATGGGCGTTATGTCTCATCTAAAATGTGGCCATCCTATAACACTGAGTGCTCTCCCTCATTCTGCTGGTCAAATTTAAATTCAGAGATTGGTATTCTGTACTTCATTTGGAGACTTTAGGAACTGTCCAAGGGTAGGCTATAGTGTCATAGGTCATCTTTATGTCCTCCCAATTCAGCAATGCTTGGTATCTCCTGGGGTGCCTGTTTAAGTCATAACACTGGCTTCAGCTGCTTGGGAGCCACACGCTGCCTGGAATCACTGTAGCTTCAATCCCAGACTGCCCTGTATATCAGGGTTTATGAATTATTTCATGAAGGCAGCATTCCTGTGATGAGGAAATTCTCCTTAAGCCAGAAACAGGGCTCTAATATTGCTCTGATCCCTTACTTTGATGTAACCAGGGTCAGAAGAGAAATACATCTCTCATGCAGGGAGAAGAATGCCATTTAATGCCAACATTTTTTTTTTCTTCAATTCATTTTGCCTTTTACTTTAAGATAGGCAGGACCGTGCCTGTTTTAAGAGAGAAAAAGAGCCTCGCAGTGGGTGTAAGTACATGAGATGTTTATTGTGCAGTTGACTAATTAGCTGTGTGGTAAATGTCTTGGTGTCCACAGGTGCACCCCTATTAGGCAGGAGTAAACTAATTTATTCCACATCAGGAAAGTACTTGTAAATACAAGTACTATCCTGCTGCAGAATAAAAAAAACTCCACATCAGTGCATGTGTATGTAGATGCTACCCCAGCTGGATGGAGCATGAGAGTGCTTCAGTGCAGGGGCTGCCTCCCACACTGAAGCTGCTTTGTGCCCTGGCCAGCTTCTCTGCAGTACATTGAGCGAGGGGAGCAGCTCTGGGCTTCCAAGCTGACCCCTGGATCTCCTGCCAGCTGGGTCTGCTCTGCCCAGGTCCCATGTACTGAACCTGAATAAACTGGGAAATTTATTATTCCAGACTTTATTGCTCCCAGGTACATGTTCAAATGGCATGCCTGGGAGCAATTAACTGTGGAGCATTAAGCTCCACAGTTTATTCAGGCACTGGAATTGCACATGTAGATAAGCCTAGTACCCCAAACTAGTGTGTTTACCAATCAAATAATTGGGAGAAAAATTTGGAAAGCCCTCTAAACTGTAAATAGAAAGTTTTATATTAAACCCCAACTTTAAAATCCATAACAGTTGAGTCTTCAACCACCTCAGCCAACTTATTGTATCATTTCACAGAGCAGAAACTATCCATTATATTTTATTTTGTATCTGTGCCCCTTTGGCTCTTTGTTTCCTAAAGAATTATGATCTTTATTTTATATTATTTGATGAAATTTGGATTTGATGTTGTATTATAGCAGGAGAAGAAGCAGAAACAGTCCATGCCTGAAACGCCTAGCTTGGATAAAGAGCCAAAATATGTTGAGAAAAAGCCCAACATCTCCATTAAAAAGGACTGTATTTGTCATATGCGCACAAATATTTTTTTGAATTATGTTTTCATTAGATATTTTGTTAAGGCAAACAGAGGCATTCAAGTCTAAGCACACATCAATTATTTCAAAGACAATCTAAATTCTTCATTCTACAATGGTGACGTCAGGACTTGGGTGCGGAGCAGTTCATGAATATTTTACTGCTTCGTTCTCAAAAGAATTTGAATAAGAATGCTGGAGCATATCTGTCTGGCGGCACCTGTTGTTAAATACTAGCTTTTCTTTTTAAAAAATGTTGGTAAATGTTGTATGGCTAACTATAGCAAAATAACCAAAAAGGCTACATGGGGGTGTTTACAGAGAAAACAAAAAGAAAGAAAATATTCATTATTAATTTTTTTACTTTGCTTAATAGTGATGATAAAGGTTTGGAATCAGCTGTTGTCAAAGTCATCAGTCCAGATGAACAATGTGATGGCAGCCTGGAGTTACAAGAGTCTTCTTCCTCGCTAGTAGTAAAAGAGATTCTTCAAGAGGCACCAGAGTTAATCACTCAGCAACTGGCTCATCTCCTCAGAGGTGAGAGATTACTCTTTATTTTAAATACTGAAAGGTTTAATGGAGTGTTTCTGAATCTGCTCATGCAGAAAGAGTGTGATCCATTCTTTGGTTAACAATCCCTTTAAAGACCACGGGAAGCTTCATAAAAGAAGCGGGGAGTAAAGAGTTTGTTAAAGAGTAACATTATATTGAATATTAAAAATGTGCATTTAAAAATAGGCATGAGGGGTCCTTGTTGTATCACTAGAGAGGAATATTAAATGGAGCTGTCTACACATCAGCTGGGTAGCTGGAATAGCTCTTGGAGTTGGAACTTTGCTTCCGGGGACTCTGAGTTATTGGTACTAAAGATACTTCTGCCCTATAGTGGACAATGAATATGGAACAGGGTTTCATGCTTGCATGTTAACACTTCTCCCGATCAAAACTATGTTTATATAATCCTGCTTTTATGATATAATGTGTAACTTTCATTATCTAAGAATGCTGTAATCAAATCTCCATTACCCTTTCCTCTCAGTTTGCCTCATCTGCCCACCACAGTATTAAGCAGTGGGGCTTCAGTACAGTCACAAATGCCTCTCAGTTCTTTTCTTCGTAGTTTATTACATTTATCAGTGTCTTCCGACTCCTCAGTGTGACAGAACTATTTGTTAGATGTAAAGCTAAGATTATAAAAGAACTGGATATTGCCCGAAACTTAATTACTTAATTCTGTTGTTCCTGTTCTGGAATATATTTTCAAGACCAATATACTAAAATGATAAACACTTATGATTATGATATTTTCTCTGATGTCATTAACTTTGGCAAATTTAACAACAGGATTCTGAACTTTTGTGTACTCTCTAGGTTTTGTGTACTCTGTAGGAAATGATAGGAGCTTATTCTCTTCTTTTCCGTTCACTTTTGATTTTTATAAGATGTCCATCACCATAGCTAATGAATATACCCTAAGAAAGTATACAAGTTATTATTTTTAAAAAGGCCTTTCATCATTTTATGAGGAAGGATGTTAACAGTACAGAATGTAGCCAAATCTCTTTAAAATGTTTCATATCTAATGGACCCCAGTAAACCTGCCATTAAATATTTTGCAGTCTGCAGATCTCTGTAGAATAGCTCTATGGGAAACTATGCCCTCAACTAACCAAGTAAGCATAATCATCTATCTTTGTGACAGAATGAAAGAAGGCATTTGGGGGTTTATGTCAAGAGGCCTCTTTGTCGATACAAATGTATGACATTATAGATAACACAATCTTTATACCGTACATTGTTCAAAGATAGTATTACGGTTTAATATGCAAACACGATAAATGTATTTGTTATAAAAGCTAAAACAATAGACAATATTTTTTCTTTGATGCAAATGTGAAGGCCAGTCATTCAGACACCTATTATAATGTTTAGTGTTTATTGCCATTCATAGTTCTGTTGAAGTCAACGTGACTGTTTACGGTAGCAAGTGCTTAATTTTGCAGCAAGTGCTTGTGGAATTAGACTCATACCTAATGAAATTATAGTTATCTGTTTTCTTTTTCTTCTTTTGCATGCCATGAGAGATAATCAGTAACATTTGAATAACTAAGGCCAGAGAAGTGAATCAGTGGATAATTATCTTCCCAGAGCAGGTGTTCACAGCTGGGGTGCCACAATGCAAGCACCGTCACCATGGTGGCAGCCAGGTAAAACTGCCCTAAACACTCTTCCTGCACTAGGTCTCTGATCACACTAAAGCAGGCAGGATCTGGTTGGTACTATGTACCCTTCCCAGTCTTCCCCTCCCCCCTTCTGAAATCAGAATAATGGAGAACAAAAGGGGTACATAGCCCAAAGTAGCTCCTGTCTGCTTTAGGCTGCTCAGAACATGTGCACACATTATTGTTCTTCCCCAGGATGGCTGTGTGCAGCAGTTTTACTGGAGGTAGCAGAACCTGGTTGAGAAGCACTGTGCTAAATTGAGTCAGCACCAACAGTGGTTCTCAATCAGGGATGCTGCCACACTCAAAGAAGTGGTGGAGGGATGCCCTGTCCCTGAAAAGGCTGAGAACCAGTGATCTCGAGTATTATGCATTTTCAGCAACCAGGGTATGTAGTCTCTTTTTGCTAGTGAAAGATACAGAAACAGTAAAAATACTAAATTTAGTAGTATAGTGAGCTTGGGTGTTTAAAAAAAGCCTTTTGTAAGTAGGAAATAAGTGTCAGAAACTCACAGAATGCTGATATTACTTTTAATTTTTATTACATTGTCCAAATTGTTAAGACTATACATATTTACAAACACAGATCCAATTCTGTCCTTACCATCTACCCATATCCTGCTCATATCACTCTACTGTTATGATTCATGCTTCTTGCCAAGGTGCATATGCTGGCATAATATGGGATCCCAAATCTCACTCGGCAGTAATCATGGAGGAAAAAGGAAAAATTATGGCACTAGAAATATGTAGTAGAATTGTAGAATGTGTAGTAGAATGTAGTAGAATTCCTGCTGATATACAGATACTATCAACTATTTGCTTTCCCTTTATTGTTCTGATGTTGTGGTTAGCTACCAGTAAAGTACCTTTTTGGGAGGATGAGTAGCTGCTTCCTGCTGCATCATCAGTGGGTGTGCGCTAGAAGGCTGACATATCTCATTCTAGGAGGATATCTGGGATGCAGGAGCATAAAGAGTACCTATGTACAGCTGCCACATCTCCATTCCTTCCTTTTGTCTTCAGTGTACAAAAAATGGTTTATATATAGCCATTTTTGGGGTAGTTTATAGGTAGAGAGCTAACCTGAAATGCAAGTGCTATGAATTTGGAATTCATTTTCATAAAACAGCTGAACAAAGACACTTAACCCCTGATCTTGCATCAGTGAACTCGATTGGAGCTTTGTTTTCTACTGCAGTGGGCACCGGATTGGGCCCAAATGGTCATATTGTCTGAGAAGGGTAGTAAGATGATTGAATGCCCTCTTTTCAAAATATTTATGCAGTTGCCCTGTATCAGATGTGACAGTTTCATTAGCTGCCATCTCCACAGGTTTCTATCTCCTAGCCTGCTCACACTATATAGCAGTTTTAATGATATGCAGAGGTATTTACAACTGCACTGACATGTACTGTTCTAACTTTGAACAAATTAGACTTGCTTTTGAATGGCAAAAACAAGTCAGAAGGGGGGTAGGGGTGGAAATGTATCCATGCAGAACTGAGCATTATTGACTTGGGCAGTTTCAGCTGCATGAGTTCCTGATATCTTTGTCTCCTCTTCAAATACGCTGTAAGCTAATTCTACCCTTGGGTCTTGAATAGATCCTGCTCCAGGACTCAAAGTATTGTACAATCATTTTTGCCTTAAGTCAGAGCTTGTTCTGACTCTGGGTGTGCGCCAGAAGCAAACAATTATAAAACCTGCCAGAGTCTTGGGCCTGTATTATTTCATTTCCCCAGAGATGTTTACTAGGGGACTATTGCCAAACTCAAGATCCATTAAATTGCTGAATCATTACATTTTTTGTTGGAGCCAGCTGGCAAGGATGTGATTCAAAACACTGCCTGTCAGGTACCTTGGGTGAGTGGGCTCTCAAAAATGCCTCCTTATGTTTATTTGTATAAGGCCTTGAAGGATGCCACAAGGTGCAGATTGCAACATGTAAATACAGGCAAATTTAATAGCAGCAGCAGCAACAGCAGCAGCATTTATGGCAAAACCTACCGCATTAGACATTTCTGTGCATGAGCATACGAATATGTTTCAGTTCAGTGCTGATGCAGTTTGGCTTCCAGTAAAGAAGATTAGTTTGTTATTTTAACTCACAGTAATGCTACAAAAATCCTTTTAAGGAGTTCAGAGAAGACACTGGTATTTTTGGTCTTACTTGTCAGATGAATGGTTCACACATTTCTTAAATGGTCACGGAGTTTAAAAGAATTATGTTGCTAATATGAGAGAGAAGGAAACATTTCCATTTTCACCAAACAAAATATTTTTGGACTGCAAAGATATTTTCCCATTGTGCAGAAAAATAAATTATTTTCTAGAAGGCAGCTATCTTTGCCTAGGAGACTGAAAAAATGTGAGCTACAAATATGTGCTTTTAACTACTGGTGATGAGTGAGGTCTGCTTGTTGTTGTATATACAGTGTTCATGAAAGGCTGCTGATTCACCCCTCCCCAAAAGATTTCCCTTTTCAGCTGAAAGATCAGAATGGAGGTGAAAAGCTTCTGTATTTCACTGCACTGTTCTTTTCAGGCACAAACTTATCATTCAGGAGATGCCTGTGCTGTTCTTAATGTTTTCCCAAAACGACTTCTGCCTTCATTAGATCGAGTTTAATATTAATGCATAGCAATTGCTTTTGGCAAAAGTGGTGCTTCACTTCTGAATTGCTTTGCAAAAAGAATAAAATGTCCATTATTTTTTTTAAAGAGGCATACCGTATTATCCAATATTCCTTCTCCTAAAACCCAGGTAATGCAGTGTGAACTGCACAATAGTTATTGAACCTTAGATTACATATTGCATTTTCTTTCATTTCTGCATGTCAGTGGACAGAAAAGCTTCTGCAGTGCTTTCAGGAATCCAGTGGGAATTGCACCAGTTCTCAGTAAAAGCAAGTTGTCTGCAGGAGGTGTTCTAGGTTGATAGATCTTTTATATAGCAGATACTTAAAAGAGTACAGGACAAGATAGATTTGAATCAATCTGGAAAAGTGGTAATGAAAGCATCCCTAGGCTGGGGAGAAATCAAGTGATGTATTGTTACTGAGTCAAGGCCAATTCCAAGAGCATTGCCTCTCTCAGCTATCTGGGATCTGACGTCCCAGAGGGAAACTGAGGAGTCCAGTGTACCATGGATATGTAGGGGATTGTGTGCACCTCCCATTAATGCTGACAAATACATTACTGTGATTGAAGGAAGGAGATGCCCCAGGGCTAACTTTGGGAATTGCTGATACTCTGTTAATATGAGAAAGCTCCTTGTCACTTCCTTTCACCTTAGTATAAAAGTTAAACAATCACACTGCATGACTGCAGTGCACCTCACACGTAAAACTGCTTTTCAAGTTGTTTGCCCATTTTGATTTGTTATTCCAGTGGTGTTTTAAGGCTGACATTTCATGTTTGGATGCAAATGTTTAATCCTCCTAAAACCCCAAATGGGTTTTCCTTCAGGAAATTTTGTACACATTCAGAGCATGCCAAGTTGCCAAGCTTGAGAGGAACATAGCAATCAATCAAGAGCTTAAGCCTGCTGTCAGGTACCCAGGGAGAGTGCATGCCTGCACTCTATCTTGTGCCCATGTTCAATCTCTGGTTTTACAAATATGAAATAATGTATGTATCCTATTGAGAGTACAATAGGAATTTAAGACTAATTTTCCCAATAGAATATCCACAAGAACATGCCTATAGCAGGACAGTATTATCTTCAAAAGTGCTTTCATAAAACTGTGCTTGAAGTGAAAAAAATGTAAGTCATTAGTAGAAATTTTTTATTATGAAGTTGAGCTCTGATACAAAGGATGTAAGTTTCTTTTGACATACACTAATGCAAATCAGAAGTGGTTTATTTAAAGTGAATGGGGTTACGCCAGTGTTACGACGATAGCGTAAAAAGTGATGCTGTACCTGTGATGCTCCAGAAAGTATGTGAGAGGCAAGGCTTTCTTACAGTGATATCTTTTATTGGACCAGCTGCTTAGCTGGGCTAATTAGATAAGCTTTCAAATGCAAGACATTCTTCTTCAGAAGACTTAGTTTAATAAAAATGAGTTTAATTCTTCAGTAGAATGTCTTGCATTCAAAAGCTTTTCTAACTCTATCCCAACTATGTAGTCGGTCCAATAAAATCTACCATCCAAAGAAACCCTTGCTCCTTGCATAATTCCTGAACCACCACAGTTGCAACATCACTCTAACACTTCCTAAACTCCAATATTAATTTGAAATAAACATGATAATCTATGAATACAAAGCTTAAAATGTTGAGGTAGACATTCAGAGACCAGGTGCTGACAGATACTTTTGAGGGCTCTAAGGAAAAAGCTATATGTATGTTGTGGATATGATCATGATTGATTTGAAATTCTGAGATACAGGGAAAGTCAAGTCAAATGATCTACTGCATTAATGTAATGGCTGCGTAATCATTGTGTGAGAGACACATGAGAAATATTTGCTCAAATTGTGAGAACCAGTAATTATTTTCCTCTTATTGTTTCTGTATGGCTTATGCCTCCCTCAGCTTTTTAGAATATAGTCCTGTACTTAGAGCTTAATTGAAACCCTGGATTGATTAGGCAAAAACTGTAGTGTAATTATTGCTCAATTTGTAATCAATTGTGTAATTAGGCAAGCTTGACATGTGATACATAAAAAGAAAATTAGTAAAGTGATGGTATTTTTGTTGGGCTGAAGCACAACCCACTTGATCTTAGTTTTTTCTGGACAATTAGCCACACAAATCTGGGGTGACCTTGTAGCCTTCTTTAATTCCAAATTGATGAGCTTCTGTGCATTTACATTTGATGCCTAGTACTTTACTGTGTTTTCTAGTAGTTCATGCTCTGACAGCCTCTGCTACTTCTGGTGTTCGTTTTCCACATTCCTTTAAGTTTGTTTAATATATTTCTTTAGTTAAAGTTAGAGGTGACAAATATATTGTAACTACTCTTCACCTTAAGAACAACACCCTCCAAATAGAGATGTACAATTGCAAAATTGAACAGAAATTTGGGGTCCTTCAGATTTTAGTTACTTATTTGTAGATACTTGGAAATCGGGCCTCTTTATGGAGTAATAATTTAGCCACCTAATAATCATTAGCCACTTCTGAAAAAATTGCCCGCAATATATACTCCCTATTCTGTATTTCTTTTATGCTCTTAATGCTACTGCAGGGAAGAGGACAATATATTAAAAATAATTTTAAGACTGACATAAAACTAGAGTAAGTCAAGAACATTATGATGTTTACTTTATTTAGCAGTATCTCACTTAGTGAGATCAATTAATGAGAAAGTGCTTTAACAAATAACTTGCCCTGAGCTTTTCAGATTCAGCTGTTATTTCCAAAGAAAGACTTTTAACCTGGCAAGACTATAAATATAACTTAATTTGGTGTCAGTCAATTTAAAATGTATGTAGTTTTGATATCTGTATTTTCCTTTCCTTGTTATAAGAAATATTTGTGTTTCTACACAGATTTTTCTTTCTACTTCTTGTCCAACAGTTAAGTGAAAAGGCTGAATTAGTAATATCTGCAGTTAGACGCGGGAGCGGCGAGAGACGCGTGGGTGAAAGCTTGCTGCGCCCCCGCTCCCCCGAAGCCCCCCAGAAACCCTCCAGCAGCCGCAGAGCCCCCCGCTGACCCCCAGCGCAGCCGGGGTAAGCGGGGCCCGTGGAGAGAAGGGGCTAACCCCCTTAGTGTGTGTGTGGGAGGCGGCAGCTGAGTGGAGCCGGGCCGGGTCAAGCCCCGCCCAGGCCCCTACTTGGCCCAGCCCCCCAGGGAGCCACGCGACCGGAGCCGCGCGAACAGGCTGCACAAACAGGCGCGCTTCTCTGCCGGCGCGTGAGTTAGCGCGGAGTTCGCGCGGGAGGGCATGCAGGTGGGCGTCGGACCCTGCCTGCGCACCCCCCAGGGTAGACAGCCCCAGCCGTAGCCAGCCTACCAGAGGTATGACACGGATGGGCACGCGCCGCACCCCGAGGGTCCCCTCGGGCTCAGCGGCCCCCCCCTCTGGCACCTCAGAGACGGCCACCCAGACAGAGCCCCTGGTTCCGGGCTCCACACAGACGGAGCCCCTGGCTCTCGGCTGCAGGGGCTGCCTGTCCCTTTTTCAGGCTCTGGGGCCTGGGAGCATGGCGACCTCCCCTTGCGGGGTCTGCTCCCTTTTGGGGTCTCTGGCGTGCCAGCTGGAGGAGCTCCAGGCCACAGTCCACAGACTGCGTGCCATCAGGGACTGCGAGCAGGAGATAGACTCCTACTGCCAGGCCCTTCTCCCCCGGGAGGCAGAGGGTAGATCACAGTCTCCCTCCAGGCCAGAGGAGGACTCTGGGACCTCCTGCTGTGTCCAGCCAGGGGCATGGACCAAGGTGGTCAAGGGCCCTAAGGCCCGCCGCACCAAGGCCCCTGCCCCGCCAGAACTGAGCAACAGGTATGCACCTCTTGCTGCCCCAGCAGAGCCTGCTGAGTTGCCGGCCCCCACAGGCAACATGGGCCTAACTGCAACTCCCGCCCCTGCTCTCCCCAAGACAAAACGTAAGGTGTTTGCTGTGGGAGACTCCCTCCTGAGGGGGACGGAGGGGCCAATCTGCCACCCTGACCCCTTAGCCCAGCAAGTCTGCTGCTTCCCAGGGGCCCGCATCCGGGACATTGCAGAGAGGATCCCCAAGCTCCTCAAACCCACAGACCGCTATCCCATGCTCCTTATTCATGTGGGCACCAATGACACGGCTCGGAGCACTCCCAGCCAGGTCATGAGGCGCTACAGGGATTTGGGAGCGGGGCTTAAGGGTCTGGGGGCACAGGTGGTGTTCTCGTCGATCCTCCCAGTCTCAGGCTATGGGCTGAGAAGGGACAGGAGGATCTATGTGGTCAACCAAAGACTGCGGCGCTGGTGTCGTCAGGAAGGCTTTGGCTTTCATGACCACAGCCCGCTCTTTGGCGAGAGAGGCAGCGAGCTGCTGGGAAGAGATGGTCTCCGCCTCTCTCCCCTAGGGAGGAGGCTCTTCTCAGCCAGACTGGCTGACCTGCTCCACCGGGCTTTAAACTAAGCCCGCTGGGGGACGGGGGGACTACCGCCACTGCTGGCCCACTGAGCAATCCTTGCAAAGCCAGCGGATCACGGCACTCAAGGGAGCCCACCCCAGCCCCAGCCCTGGTAAAATCTGTGGGCAGGGAAGGAGCCCCCCAGGGGGCGCTTGCCTGCCTGTACACAAATGCCAGGAGCTTGGGGAATAAGCAGGAGGAGCTCATCCTCCTGCTCAGTGCAAACAATTATGATGTCATAGGGATCACGGAGACCTGGTGGGACTCCACCCATGACTGGACCACGGGGATAGATGGCTATACCCTGTACAGGAGGGATCGTGTAGAGAAAAGGGGCGGGGGTGTAGCTCTCTATGTTAAGGAAAGCTACGCGTCCCTGCAAGCCGATATTGGCGACCAGGGTGGACGGCTGGAGACCCTCTGGGTTGAAATCCGTGGGGAACACGGCACAGGGGACACAATGGTGGGAGTCTATTACAGACCTCCCACCCAAAGTCCTGAGCTAGACCAGGAGTTTGCCCAGGAACTGGCTGAGGCAGCTTGCTCCAGGACCATGGTTGTCATGGGTGACTTCAATTACCCAGACATCTCGTGGGAGGATCGCTCAGCAAAATCTGAGTGGTCGCAGAGCTTCCTCTCGTGCGTGGATGACCTCTACCTGACTCAAGAAGTCTATGGGCCAACGAGAGGCAAAGCGCTGCTCGACCTGGTGCTGGCTACTGGGGAGGACCTAGTCAGCGACCTAGTGATCGATGGGAAGCTGGGTGACAGCGACCACGAGCTGATCACCTTCACCATCTGCCGAAAAGCTGGCAAGTCAGTCAGCAACACGCAAGTCCTTGACTTCAGGAAAGCCGACTTTGACAAGCTCAGGAGGCTTGTCAGTGAGGCCCTAAGGGACTGTGACCGCAGGGAGAGGGGAGTTCAAGAAGAGTGGTTGCTCCTCAAGGGAGCGATCCTCAATGCACAAACTAAGTCTATTCCATCTCGGAGGAAAGGCAGCAAGAGGGCACAGCAGCCCCCCTGGCTCTCCAGGGACCTAGCAGACTGAGGCTAAAAAGAAAGGCCTACAAAGGATGGAGGATGGGAGTCACCTCCAAGGAGGATTATTCTGCACTGGTCCGGTCCTGTAGGGAGCAGGCCAGGAAAGCCAAGGCTGCAACTGAACTCCAGCTAGCTTTGAGCATCAAGGACAATAAAAAGTCCTTTTTCAGATATGTGGGGAGCCGGAGGAAAAGCAGGGGCAACGTTGGACCCCTGCTGAACCAGATGGGGCAACTGACAACTGACGCCCAGGAAAAAGCCAACCTATTAAATAGGTACTTTGCGTCGGTCTTTCATCAGCCCCATGGGACGCCCGTGCCCACTACAGGGCCGGGAAGTCCGGGTGAGGGTGATCCCCTGCCCTCCATTAATGCTGACTTTGTGAAGGAACATCTTGAGAAGCTGGATACCTTCAAGTCAGCCGGCCCTGACAATCTTCACCCCAGGGTACTCAAGGAGCTGGCGAGCATCATAGCCCAGCCTCTAGCGCGGATCTTTGAAAACTCTTGGCGCTCTGGTGTAGTGCCCGAAGACTGGAAGAAGGCCAACGTGGTGCCTATCTTCAAGAAAGGGAGGAAAGTGGATTCGGCTAACTATAGGCCCATCAGCCTGACTTCTATCCCGGGGAAGATCTTAGAAAAGTTTATTAAGGAGGCCATCCTTAATGGACTGGCCGACGCCAACATCTTAAGGGATAGTCAGCATGGGTTTGTTGCAGGTAGGTCTTGCTTGACCAATCTCATTTCCTTCTACGACCAGGTGACCTATCACCTGGACAAGGGAGAAGAGATTGATGTCATATATCTTGACTTCAAAAAAGCCTTCGATCTGGTGTCCCATGATCGTCTCTTGGAGAAACTGGCCAATTGTTGCCTTGGGTCCCCCACGATCCACTGGCTGGAAAATTGGCTCCGGGGTCGGACCCAGAGGGTAGTAATTGATGGAAGTCACTCATCGTGGTGTCCTGTGACCAGTGGGGTCCCCCAAGGCTCTGTCCTTGGACCCATACTGTTCAACATCTTCATTAATGATGTGGACACTGGAGTCAGAAGCGGACTGGCCAAGTTTGCTGATGACACCAAACTTTGGGGCAAAGCATCCACACCAGAAGACAGGCGGATGATCCAGGCTGACCTGGACAGGCTCAGCAAGTGGGCGGATGAGAATCTGATGGTGTTCAACGCCGATAAATGCAAGGTTCTCCACCTTGGGAAAAAAAACCCGCAGCATCCTTATAGGCTCGGCAGTGCTATGTTGGTTAGCACTATGGAAGAAAGAGACTTGGGGGTCATCATTGACCACAAGATGAACATGAGCCTGCAATGCGATGCTGCGGCTAGTAAAGCGACCAAAACGCTGGCTTGCATCCATAGATGCTTCTCAAGCAAATCCCGGGACGTCATTCTCCCCCTGTACTCGGCCTTAGTGAGGCCGCAGCTGGAGTACTGCGTCCAGTTTTGGGCTCCACAATTCAAAAAGGACGTGGAGAAGCTTGAGAGAGTCCAGAGAAGAGCCACGCGCATGATCAGAGATCAGGGAAGCAGACCCTACGATGACAGGCTGAGAGCCCTGGGGCTCTTTAGCCTGGAAAAGCGCAGGCTCAGGGGTGATCTGATGGCCACCTACAAGTTTATCAGGGGTGACCACCAGTATCTAGGGGAATGTTTGTTCACCAGAGCGCCCCAAGGGATGACGAGGACGAATGGTCACAAACTACTACAAAATCGTTTCAGGCTGGACATAAGGAAGAATTTCTTTACTGTCCGAGCCCCCAAGGTCTGGAACAGCCTGCCACCGGAGGTTGTTCAAGCGCCTTCATTGAACACCTTCAGGATGAAACTGGATGCTTATCTTGCTGGGATCCTATGACCCCAGCTGACGTCCTGCCCTTTGGGCGGGGGGCTGGACTCGATGATCTTCCGAGGTCCCTTCCAGCCCTAATGTCTATGAAATCTATGAAATCTTGATCAGTGTTATTATAGTATAAAGTGGTTTTATAAATTAAGGAATACAGTGGCTTCGATACACGGTAAAACAGGAAAAGTTTGGTTATGATATCACAGTTGTTATTCATAGACAAATATCAGGGTGACCTATTGAAAATTGCTGGTAAAATACATTTGTATACCCTTTTTCTGTTCTTATTTTAGCTTTATCCTAATACATTATAATATCTGTTATGGTTTTGTATATTTTCAATTTGTGTATCCACATATAGGTAAGTTAGGCCTTATTAATTTCTTGAATTAGTATGTAAATGTCTCATCTTATCTGGGATATTTATCTCCTGTCTTTCAGTAATGCTTCTGCATTAGTTTTTGCCTGGTAGTCAAGTCAGTACATAGTGCAAAATTATTTTCAGGAGCACTTCATCCTACTTCATGTGTTTATAACTTTCTGAAGAAAATCACTCTGGAGGATAAAACTTTCTTCTGTCTCATAATAATTATTTTGTAAAGTTTGAGGAAAACCCTTACAGTAATTTTCTGTAATAATGGGATTGGGAATGCCCCCTTTCCGCCCCCCCCCCTTACCATTTGCCATTCTTAAATTTTCAAACTAACCTATTTTGCTAGACTTGACTATACCATAAAGAATCAACACTTGAAACCTGGAAGAAGACTGTCACACAAAGGAGGAGGAGAAATGTATTTGCGAGATTTGAAAAATCTTGGCTGCTTCACAGGGACCACATCTACATGTGTGGTGGACAGCACAGTTATTACTGTGCAGTCGTTTAGTACAAGTACTAAAATACCATTGCTGCATGTTTTTTCCCCCGATGCTATGGCGCAGTAGCAATGAGCTACTATGCAGTAGCTCATTACCAGTGAGCAGTATCGTTGCCACACGGTTAGTGCCTGACAGAGCTACTGCATGGTAGCAATGAGCTACAGCGCAGTAGATTGTTGCTACTGCACCATAGTGTCTAGTGTAGACATGCCCTGGGAGTTGGAAAAAGAAACCCTTTAAGGCAGTTAGCCAGCGTATGGTGCTTTACAATAAAAGGTTGAAGGAGTACACTCATCTTACTGGCTTCTGGTCTCATGAATATGGCACTAGACTAGAAGCCAATACCTGTGGGCTCATTTCTTAGCTCTGCCATTGACTTCCTTTTTTGAAGTGCAAGTTGCTTTACCACTTTGTGGACCTTGTCTTTCTAAATTATAAACTCTTTTGGGTAGTAAGCGATGGTCTCTTCCTGTGTGTTTGCACTTACTGCATAGGTGTCCTATGTATTTGTCAAGGACACCTAACCCAGTGGGGCCCTGATCCTTCTTGGAATCTCTAGGTGCTATTGTAGAACAAATAATAAATAATGCTGAAACATAAGATTGTATTGTCTTTAATTTAGTATGAATAATTGACAATGAGTGTTTTCTTGGGGTATGTTAACAAATGGGAAAATGACCTTGAATCCTGTACCTTCCAGCAATATTTTTTACACCAAAGCTGGAATTTGAAAGATGGTCTGCTGTATACAGTCTTCTGGAAATACCATTACTCCACTTTTGTCTTGCAGTAGCATACCAATGATGCTGCAATTACTTAATGGACTCATGTTTCTTTTAACTTCAAAATTAATGTGTCATTTTATTTGGCTGAATGTATTATGCTTTTTCTATAAGCTCATTGGCTTTGAATCTGCGGGAGTCAGTTGTGTTGGAATGGTTGGCGATTAACATGGACTCCTGTTTCTAAGGTCATCCTCAAAGTCCTTTAGAAGAGGTTTGTTTTATACTGACAGTAAGGAAGGTCATTACAAATATTTTGCTTGCACAAATAATAGAGTCAAGCAAAAATGTTATTTGCTTATTATGTGTAACTTAAAGGAATAAGACTTTTGCCTCTGAGCTGTACAGTCATGGTCTGGTGTTATTTTCCATTTCATTATTTATTTTGCTATACTGTTTTTTGTGCATTAACCATATACTCTGTGCCCATAAATGCATAGCTACAGGGCATGAAAAATGGGAGTGTATGGAAAATGGAGATCAACCTAGAATTGGGATGTAAACTACTGGCTCCTGGAGAAAGCAGTTATTTATACTTATGGGAAAAACTCACATAAAAAAAACCCTGTGTTAATTTTTGGAACAAAAGGGAATGTTCTTGTGGCCATCATGGGGCAGGAGGGAGCTCCACAAGTATAAATATAACAGAAACCTATACAAATAGAAATAAGTTAGAAGTGGCTTTTAATGTGCTTGATTCATCAAGAAACAACAAATAAACACAGTGTAGTTTTTTTACTGAATTTGACATTTTGGTTGCACAGAACATGGAAAATGTTCCTATCAATCTTGACTGACCTTTGTGTGTAAGCCTTTACTGACCTACCTGGAGGCTATGTCTACACTGCAGAGTTAAAATTTGAGTTACCTACATTTGAGTTAGAATGCCTTAGCGTTAGCCTAGCTTGAGTGGAAGCAATTGCACAAGGACAATAAGATTGTTGCACAGAGCAATTATATAGCAGCACAGACGTGGCATTTTAACTACTGATGAGTTGTGCTAACTCTAGCTGTAAAGTATGCCCCCTGGCAGTCCTGCCTGACTGAGTTAAAAAAGCACCTTCACAATCAAGTTAAGGATGTGTTGATGGTACTCCGTTTATAACTCAATGAAGACAAATCCAAAATCTGTGTCCAGAGAGGCAGGGGCATGCGCAGCACGAATTTCTGCAGTGCAAGCCCCTGAATGTGCCCTTCATTGTGGGACAAATTGTGCCACAATAGGGAAACTGCCCTTGCTCAGCTCCTCCTGGCTCTTCAGCCACTGTTTCTGGCCCCATCAGTCTTACCTGCTGGCCTGGAATAGCAGGGGCCCAGCTCAGGCAGCACAGAGGCCTGGCCAGCAGTCAGAGCATTGCTCTGGATGACCCGGCCTCTGTGTGTTCTGATGTATGCTTGTTGGGCATGCACCGTGCCACTTTTTTTTTCTGTTTTTTTGGGGTTGGTTTTTTTTTTTTTTTTTGCTACTGGGAATCCTGGTAGCAAATTTTGGCCCTGTCCTGAAAATTTGCAGCACAGGGAACTGTCAGGACCCAGGGCAGCCGGCCAGCAGCTCTCCCTGACTCCCACCCGGGCAGATAAGGGTCCGGGGCCTTAGAAGGCCGTCAGGCGGGTACTTGTGACGCTTGGAGTGGAATTAATTAGGCAGACGCTTATCGGTTGCAAAGCAAGATTGTTTACTCACGTCAAGGTGGTGTAAGACGGAGGTCAGAGATATTTAGTTAGTTACAGCTTAGAGATCGTCGTTCAGTCGTTCTGCAGATATATATATACGGGCCGGCAGTCGGCTTATCGGGCATGCGGGGCAAGGGTACGCCAGGGAGGTCGCGGCGGGAAGACGCTGACAACTGATCAAATTGTCAGATTTATTCCAAGGTGTGGGCAGAGTTGTCTTTGACTTTGCAAAAAATGTAAGCGGGTTTTGTTTGTATGATAGCCAATTGTTTTTCGCCACGTCATAAATCTAATTAGAATCGCCAATTATCTAGCAGTCTTTGCTAGGGTGTTATTTTTACAGGGTTACTCCTTGTTTTCTTTGACCAATTATAATGATTTATATAAAGCAAAGAAGGCAAAAGTTTTTATCTCTGTTAGTGGTGCAGCAATAAATTTCTTTTTGACATGCGCAGAAAAAAGCGGTTACTATCATTATTGTTAACCCTTAGTTAACCTAGTGCAGAAAAAACTGTTTTAAATGGTTATTATTTGTTTGTGACATGGGCACTACTTAATTTGGTTGTGACATGCCCCCTTGCCCATGGCACAGCAAGTAACATCATGTTTATGTACAGATCATTTTGTTCATCATTGTTAGTATTTGGCAAGTGGGTGTATATAAAAGCAAAAAGCATGGTTAACTTTGTTTTGAGATACTGTAAAATCCAACAGCTAAAACACACAAATATAGCAATTGATAACAAAAGCATAATGAAGGGTATTAACAAGTTGAGGAACCATGATCACGTGTCCCACCCAAACCAACGGAAGAGGTTTGATAGCCAACCTTGGCCTATACCCGAGAGTTGGTTTGGCGTTTTCCGCAATTTTCTTCATTTTTTTGCTTAAGACTGTCGAAACGCATCAACCTTGTCATGCATCACTACTTGCTTTTTCTCTCAACGATTTGACACTTCCTGTCCTCCATCCACCTACGACATACAATAAGCCTTCACATTTGTCTCTTGTGTTCTCTCGTGTTCCAGTTAAGAAACCAAACTAAAAAGGCAAAATTTTCTCTCTTTTCTCTCTCTTATTTAATGCTTTTGTCTACACTCGACCTTTCTGCGACATCCCCCAAACCTTCAGATTATCAATGCTGTTCTCTTTTAATAATTCAGAGCTTTCCACTCAAAACATTATGACTTGGCTTCACTGCGTAAAGTCTCAAACAGGCTTTAAAACAAAACGAAACAAAACAAATATGTACAAGATCATTAACAGGAAAAGAAAACCATAAAATGAATCGTTAGTTGTGTCTTTGGCCTACAATGACAGAAGGTTTAGGACCGAGTTGGAGGTTTTGAAGTCAGCTCTGTTCGCCGAGAAATCTGTTGGTAACTGCAGGAATAGAGCGATGACCCTGCTTGTGACATATGAGCAGGCAGCCATTGTGGCATTGACCCGGGTGTGTTGCAGGTTGGTGCTTGGTGATTCTCGCGATTGGGCAGTTACAGATTGCTGCTTCGTCTTTGCTGGGCCTGTAAGGGGACAAAACAGACGAACAGACAAACAAACAAACAAAGAAAAGGATGGCCATACTCGGTGAACAGCATGGCGGTGAGTTAGCCAGTTGTGATGAGCTATGATGAGCAACCAGGTTTGATCGCCTTCTAGGAGCACAGAGTAGGAGCCAGGATACTGCTTGGGTTCGCAGATGACTTCCTTGTGCACTCGCGGATGTGGTTGATGATGGTGTGGTGTCTAGGGGTGAGCTTCGGCTTTCATGGTTGGGGCTTTTGAAGCGCTAGTTCATAGATGCCCCCTTCAAGTAGTTGTTTGTTGGGGCAGGCTGCGGTGTTATCTGGAGTGCGTTGTTAGGCGTGGGTGCCTCCGGGGCCTGGACCGGTTGGCGGAATCGGTCGAGATTGGTAGCCTAGTATATGTGCCAGTTGTCATTGTCCCGCATCTCCTAGGACGTGTAGCCGTTGTTTGGTAAGCGTGAAGTGGTTTAGGAGGAACCCAAACATGGCTCTTTTTTCTGGTGTCCTCTGGGGTGGCAGTCTTGATTCCTTTCGTAAGTTGAATTGGGAATGTCTTGGCCCTTGGTATTCGACTGGATATGCAGTAAGATAGCTTGGGGCGACGGCTGAGTTTGCGGTTGCTGACTTTATAAGGGCTTGCAGTCGTGGAAGTTGACTTAAAAGATTTTCTGCTGGCTGAGTAACGAGCAGGTTGAGGAGAAGGCGAAGGTTGATGGTATCCTCTTCTCCATAAATCTCCATGCATGCTTTGATGACGTCAAGGGTGGTGGTGGTAGTTGCACCCTCTGGGTTGGTTACTTGCTTAGTTATTGTTATAGGATGAGCGGCAGCTGTAGTTGTTACTGTGTCTGATGGGAGGATCGGATTCTCGCTCGTTGCCCCCTCCCTGTGGGACGGAGGTGGGGCCGTTGGGAGCGACGTCATCTCCTGGGGCGGGGTAGCTGCGTGGAGTCCCGCCTGTTCTTCTGTGGCTCCGCCCTTCTTTTCCAGGTCTTTCGGGCAGCTCATATTTTTCTGGGGGCCATTTTTTGGTGGCAACGGAGGGTTTTGGCACGCTGTCATCTCCGCAGCAGCTTTGCTGACTATAGCTAACTGGGCTTTTAAGTTTGCATTTTCATGCAGTAGGAGTGACACTACGTTAATCATCTTTTCTTTGTCCCACTCGGAGCTTGCCCACTCCTTTCCGACTCCCTCCTCTCCTCTCAGCGAGAAGTAGCTGCTGACACACCCTGTCTCTGCTCCGCTCGCTTGGTGATAAGCGATGTGGGCCCGTAATTCATCCGCGTTATCTACGCGGCGCCCCCCACTACACCAGGGGCAGTTTTTAATTAATTTCACCTTTATCACATTTCCCCTTGATCCTGTTCATGACGCCATGTCGGGACCCAGGGCAGCCGGCCAGCAGCTCTCCCTGACTCCCACCCGGGCAGATAAGGGTCCGGGGCCTTAGAAGGCCGTCAGGCGGGTATTTGTGACGCTTGGAGTGGAATTAATTAGGCAGACGCTTATCGGTTGCAAAGCAAGATTGTTTACTCACGTCAAGGTGGTGTAAGACGGAGGTCAGAGATATTTAGTTAGTTACAGCTTAGAGATCGTCGTTCAGTCGTTCTGCAGATATATATATACGGGCCGGCAGTCGGCTTATCGGGCATGCGGGGCAAGGGTACGCCAGGGAGGTCGCGGCGGGAAGACGCTGACAACTGATCATATTGTCAGATTTACTCCAAGGTGTGGGCAGAGTTGTCTTTGACTTTGCGAAAAATTAAGCGGGTTTTGTTTGTATGATAGCCAATTGTTTTTTGCCACATCATAAATCTAATTAGAATCGCCAATTATCTAGCGGTCTTTGCTAGGGTGTTATTTTTACAGGGTTACTCCTTGTTTTCTTTGACTAATTATAATGATTTATATAAAGCAAAGAAGGCAAAAGTTTTTATCTCTGTTAGTGGCGCAGCAATAAATTTCTTTTTGACATGCGCAGAAAAAAGCGGTTACTATCATTATTGTTAACCCTTAGTTAACCTAGTGCAGAAAAAAACTGTTTTAAATGGTTATTATTTGTTTGTGACATGGGCACTACTTAATTTAGTTGTGACAGGAACATTTGAACATTCACTGCAGGCAGTTGTAGTACCACAAAGAGACTTGTGGCACTGCAGATAGCACATGCCTGCCCATCTGGATGCAGCCAAAGGCAGCAAGGACTTCAATCATGCTGAAGCAAGAAGTGTACTTAGTTTCTGTAACTATTTGTTATACAGGAGGGACTGACTTTGCTTTTGCGATGTTTCAGGAAGCATTCTTTTCAAGTGTATGTCTATGGAACCTGAAAGAATTACAGAGAAACAAGAGAAAATGCTGTTAATTCTAGAAGAAAAGTTTCCAGATCTACCACCTCGAGAAGAGATCATCTCTGTTTTTCAGGAGACCCAGTTGATTGCTCAGGGTAACACAGTTTATTTTTATTCCTCAGGCACTCTGCAAATGTATTATGTGTTTACAGCTAGATAGAAGGGATCATCCTGTAAGATGACAGCAGATACCTTAAAATATCTTTATTTGTACTAACATAGGAGAGTTGTTTTTAAATGACTGATTTAAGGGGCAGCATGAAACCCAGGTTTCTGAGGAGAAACCACTGAGGTTCTGAAGACTGAGGGTGACTTTGCAGCACAAACATATATGAACCAGCTACTGCATACATTTTTTTATTAAACATTCATCCTGGTGCAAGGGGACATAACAGAGCGCTACAACAGAACTCGGCAAGGTACAAATACCACTTTAAACTATCGTCAAGGAGTTGTGTACATCTTGGGGATGGACTTTAACTTCTGAAGCCAGCAAGACCACACCTGCATAGAGTTTGATTACTTGGTCCTTGCCTCAGTGGAGTGAAGTTTACCTGATAAAGCTTGAAATATTGATTATTTTAATAATGGAAAATCATATTTCTCCCTCACTCAAATATGAGACTGGACCGTTTTGCTCAAAGTCATCAAAGCCATTCATTTAGGGATCAAAAGTAAAAATAGTTTTTTACTTTTTTACTACACCCATCTACATCTGCATCTACGTGTTCCTAAACAGAAACAAAATTCAATGAAACATGACACTTCAGAGATGCGATTCACAAATGAATTAAGCAGATTTCATTGTTTCTTGCAGGTTAAGTAAAGCAGATCTGGTTCTTCCCAGCTCTGTCATATATTGCCTCTGGATATACAGCAAAACTTTCATTGGCCTTTTTTTGTTGCCATGTCATATTGTAAACTTAGGTTGTTTTTGCTTTTCCCTATCTCTACACCCCTTTGATTATTCATGCTTCCTGGGATATTTCCCTCCTATTAAATTAACCCTGTTTTGGATTATTCCAGACCCCCTTTCCTTCCTCTCCTCCTTTGGATATCTATGATTTTTTTTACACAGATAAATCACATAAAATTTTGTTATTTTCATATTCATGATCCTCTAGGCCCCTGACTGTTTTAGCTAGTTTAGACCAACATGTTGTTTTAGCCTATCTTGTAAATCATTAATGAAGATTTTAGATAATAATTAAAAGGCCATACTCTGATGGTGATTGGGTGCATCTACATGAAACATTTACTGCACAGTTGACTAATTAGCTGCACAGTAAATGTCTCAGCATCTACATGTGCGCCCCTATTAGGCTGGAGTAAACTAATTTACTCCACAGCAGGATAGTACTTGTAAATATGGAGTAAAAAATGTAGCAGTGCAGGTGTAGGTGCTGAAGGGGCTGACTGGGGCATTAGGGTGCTTTGGTATGGGGGCTGCCTGCTGTCTAGCCCCATGCTCAAGCACCCTCATGCCCCAGACAGTCCCTGTGTAGCATGTTGAATGGTGGAGAGCAGCTCCAGTTAAGCACATTCACTACTTGAATTGCACCTGGTCAGCAAAGGGCTGGCAAAGGGCTTGGGGGGTCAGGCCCAGGCAGCAGGTAGCTGTGTTGGGTGCTGGAGGAACTGGCTGGGTCACAAGGCTCCTGTAACTGCCAAGCCATGTGACTAGGCATCAGGCAGGAGTGTGATGCCCTGCTGGCTGGGCTGACCTGGTGCAATTTACACCCGGGTCACCATCTACATGTGTGTTCCTGTGTGTGATGAAAGAGCCTACTTGTGGCTGGTCACCATATTGGCTGCTCTTCCACCTAGGGAAGTCTTCCCTGTCTCACCTGCCATGACTAGTTGGGATATACATGATATAATAAGCGGGAAGCTGCCCATTTTGATGTCCCAATGTCAAGGGGTATACACACGGCTCCGACCTTCCTTTACCATGTCCCGTGCCTCGCAGATGGCATCCAAAATTATAGTTCCTCTGGACAGAAGCTGAACTAAGAACTCTGCCCCTTGCTGGGTCTCTCACAATCTTCTCATTCTCCCCCTCTCACAAGGCCTCATTCACGCTGCCCCTCACTGGGCCACTCAACCCGCCCTGCTCCTTTGAGCGGCCTTTGGGCCATCAGGCTTGCCTACACACACTCCGGGTGATCCTCCTGCAGTCCTTTAGGTGCCTCTTGCAGCCTACTCTATGGTCCTTATGCCTAACACTAGGGCGACTTTAGCCACAAGCCCCTGTCCAGGCATTTGGCTCTTCCTACCCGCTTCCCTGGGACCACTCTCTCCCCCTCACTGGGGTTAACTCTATGCCCCCTTCCTGGGGCCTGGGGTCTTACACCCACAGGGACTCAGGGCTGCCACTCAAAACCCTTAAAGTGACAGGCACCAAGGTGCTCTGTCATACTATGCAGTATATACCTCTGCAGTAGGATAGTACTTGTATTTACAAGTACTACCGTGCTGTGGAGTTAATCAGTTTCCTGTGGTCTAATAGTGCCACACGTGTAGTTGCTAGATGTGTACTGCAGAGCTAATTACTCTATGCCTCAGTAAAGGTCTAGTGTAGATGCGCCCTTTGAGTAGTCCTGTTGTCTTCAAAGGGTGCAATCCCAGCCCCAGTGAAGGCAGTAGCAAAATTGCCATTGATCTAAATAAGACCAGGATTGCAACTATTAGTACTATTCTGAATGTGTAGAAGTAAGCATGTTCACATAAGTAACTGCAGGTTGGTGGCCCATCTGAGTTCTATGTACAGAGATCAGACAATAGAACTAGGCTCCACAGCATACAGCTTAGAAGTCCTCATAGCCCTTGGGGTTTCCAGTCTCTATAGCAAAGATCCTTGATAGAGTTCTCTCTGTTTCTGGGACTTATAAGCCATGGTACTGTTATTACTTGAAAAAAAACAATTATTTGTATATTTGAAAGGAAGATCAAGAGCAGAATGAGGCCACAAAGTTTGTATTTGTATGTGTCTTAACTGATTCAACTCTGAATGAGTTGAAAACATACAGAAATGCATTTTATTTATATAAATGAACTACATGTCAACTTTCTGGGGGTGGTTAGTGGGTGCTCTCATCAACCAATAGTACTCAATGTACTTCCAGATGCGAGCCTTTTCAAGTTCACTGAGGAAAACTCAATTCATGAGTATCTTGGACATGCTATTCTTTTTTATCTCTATTCCCCTAGATTTAAATAAGCAGTACCAAGAATGTAAATTAATTCAACGTTATGAATTAAAATAACAAATATTAAAAACCAGAAGATTGAATGTTAAGGCTCAAGTTTTACTCTTAACTCATGCTGTTGAACAACTCAAACCAGCTGAAGATATTGAACAGTTTTTTTGTATCCCAAACAGGTTTAAATATAGAGGAAGTAATGATGAAGGATCTCAAGGAGCTATCAGATGGAGAAATTAAAGTAGCAATTAGCACTGTGTACATGAGTCTTGAGGTAAGAGAATATAGTTATTAAACAACTAAACTGCATATCTGCAACCAGTTCTTTCACCAGTTATCCAGGAAACTTTCTTTAGATGGTCTATGTAATTTGCTCTTTTTTAAACTCAATAATTATTTGTGGCCTGATTTTCTCCATTGCTATACATCTGGTTATATTTTCAGATAAAATTCACCGACAATGATTCATAAATGCAGTGAAAAATTGAAAACCGTAGGTTATGGGATTTTCTTTCATTTTGCAGTAGGCAGTCAGCTAACTCAGGCCTTGCCCTATCTTCCACTTTCATAATACCTGCCCTTTTGTACAGCAGAGTAAACAATCTTTCAACTCCTAAGGAGAGGGATTGGCTCTTTTTGACTTTTCTAAACCTACCTTGAAACCTACCAGCAGTAATTTTGGTCATAAATGATGGCACATCCAGGATTCACGAGAAGATCTTCCAGTTTGTTGATCTAATGGGTGCTTCTCTTATACATTTCTTGTGTTAACAACACTGGGGGAAGTCATCTTGTTTGTGAGCTGGGTTTCAGTATTATGCCTCTGGACTGACCCCACTTAAACTGGAATGCTCTTATTTAAGGGCGTGTGTGTATGCATGTGTGCACGCATGCGCATGCATAATAATTAAGCCTTTGTAGCTATGGATGTTTCACAGACATTATCTTTCCTCTAGCTCTGTGGGACTTTGGTGGCATTCAGTGGTGGGGGCTTTGGCTGTGGGTGCTTTCCTGCGTCACCACAGGGACAAGGGTAGCAGCGGGGTAGTAGAGTCCTCAGTTACTCACCTCTGACCTGGGGTGGGTCATTTCAGCCCACAGCCAGGAAAGATGGTTACCCCTGCTCTAGTTTCCTGTTTTTAATGAGCATTGTGCTGTCATAACTTTACATTTAACTGTTGAAAAGAAATTGAAGCGGAGCTCAAATCATTCGGATAATGACTGGCTCTGTCACCTCTTTGTGGGTATGAGGCAGCGGGCACACACAAGAAGCCTGCTTTCTCTTTTGTGCCCGTAAGAAGCAACTAAGTGTGTGGGGCTGAGGAGTACAGCCTCTGAGCAGAACCAATGATGTTAGTGACTTTCATTACATGACAAGGATAAGGCAGGAGGATAGGGCATCTGTTGTATATATTGATCCTTCTCATGGGGGCTTCTTTCCACTTAACCCTTCAGAAATAGTCTCAATTCAGTTCTTACACTGATCTGTATACAGGACAACTCACTTAAAAGCATGACATTTGATATTATTGACTATGTTATCCATCGTGTATTAGCCAAATCCTCCTTTGAGGGCTTGACAGAGTGCCAGTTTAGATAGAAATACCTAAGGCTTTGTTTGACTTGTTTCCATAAGTTTGACAAAACCCCCAAATTCCTGGCTACCACTTTTATGCAGACAGCAGGGTAGATTTGCACCTTAAAGGCTAACTAAATCAGCGATGAATAAGCTTTTGAAGCTTACCCAATCCATGGATGATTTCTGGATCCACAAATTCCCATTCAAGTTTGTTTTTAAAGTTTTGTCATCTTAGATTAACTTGAATGGGAAACTGCAGCATACACAATCATCCACAGACTGTATTGTATTAAATATGGTCTAAACCAAAACTATGGATTCTTATTCTATTACCTGGATTAGCTTTTATAAGCAGTAGGTCCCTCAATGGGAACTACTACTTTTTTCTCTCTCCTCCTTGTCTCTCTCAGCAGTATGCCCTCCTTTTCTTCCCTTTTTCCCTATCTTTGGTATTGTAATTACTGCTTTCTATTTAGAAGCTCTGCCTCCTGCAGTCCCTTCACAACATCTGATGAAGTAAGCCCACTGCTTATGAAAGCTTATGCTATACATGTCTTATTTAGTTAATCTTTAAGGTACAAAATCTACCCTGTGTTCTGCCTGACTTCAGACTAACATAGCTAACTACACTCTACCATTTTCATGCTGTTTTCTGTGAAATAAGTGGAACTTAACAGTATTGCAGGGAATGAAAAACAGATATTTTCTGCATCTGTTCTATGCTTTTATTTTTCTTTTTTATTTAAAATTTTTTTTCCTGGGAATAGCAGTAAGGTATTCCTTGATCTCCAATTGGCCGTTGAATGTTGCGGTTTGGAAGTATGATTCTACTACTTTCAGAGGGGTTGAGCTTCCATAACTCAGTGCGAGTTCAATGTGCTTAGGAAATCTGTTCCTAAAGTTTTGAGAGGTATAAATTAATAATTGCTCTTTGGCCTTTCAGTTTTGGGCTCTTTTTTGGCTATTGCTGGAAGCCCTCTTGATTGGCACTGTTAACCAAAACAGATCCTGGCTTCTTAAAGGAATGGGATCTTAAACCTATCTCTTGGACAAATATAAGCAGCTGGAGCAGAACTCACTACCTGGAGCAACACTATATTAGGGGACTCGTTAAGCATGTTAGCTACAGAGTGCTTTGGTAAACTCCCAAGAACTTAATTGTTGCAATGATGGTAGTTGGGTTGAATGGTCTGTAGCTTTGTATGGCTGCCTATCATCTATTCTAGACTGACTCAAAGTGTTTTGTATAATTTATCTCAAGATAATTTGTATAAATGGATTTCAATAGCTATGTACCTTGAGCCGTACAAAATATAAATTGTACTGGCTATTAAGTGAAAATGTTAATGTTTATCTTATTGAATAAGCAATAGAATGGAAGTACTGTCTGTGGTAATAATTTACATGCTGATTTAGTAATTAATCACAAGGCTAACTAGATTGTTGCAGATATTGAAACAAAAGAAAGAAAAAAAGACCATAGGCACATTTACATAATATAAAGATATGGCTGCAGTTTAAATTCTGACCATTTGTGGAGTCATAGATTTTCCCTGGGGGTCCCAGCTACCATAATTCCTGGCTTCTGGTTTCGAAATATTTTCCTGGGACCTGATTATTCTTTCTTGGACCATTCACTAGAATATATTACTCTTATGAAAGCCCTACCTGTTCTACTCATCCAAGAAGTCTGAAGATTCACATGGTTGATTTTTCATCACAATTGATGAAATGTATTGCAGAATAAAATTATTTGTAAAACATTACAAATGCACATACACAAATAAGGCTGAAAACGTATAAAAACATAAGAAATGGGTCAGACCAATATTCTATCTAGCTCAGTATCCTGTTCCCAACAGTTGCAGCGGTGGATGCTATAGAAGGAGAGCATTGAACTGGATAGAGCTAGAGTATTCTATCACCTATCCAGTACCCTCCCTGTCATCCAGCATTACTGTTCAGAGAAGGCACAGGAAACATCTCCAACTATTTAATTCAATAGCCATTAATAGATCTGTCATCCACGAATTTATCTAGGCCCTTTTTGAACCTGGCTATGCTACCTACCTCTACCACATCCTGTGGCAATGAAAAAGTGTTGGAGCAGTCCAGCTAACAGCAACCCCAAAAGTTATACTTTATAAAAAATGACACCTTTTAAAAAACTGTATTAGGAAGTAAAGTGTGTCTGGATACTTTCTCAAATAGTCCTCTGTCACACCACCAACTTTCTGAATCAGCCTTAAATTTTGTCCCTAAAATTTCTAAATATATAGTCATGTCAAGAGAAATAGGAGGAGACTATTAAAAATGAATTCCTTTGAATAGAGGAAATAGGATTTCATAATGTTTTATAGTAGGAATGTCAACCATATGGCATATGGTTAGATTCAGCTCATGGAGTTGTTCTCTCTGGCACGTGGGACACCTGGTGGGCCAGGAAATTTAGGGGTGAGGCTAGCAGGGGGCAAGGCCTGATGCAGAACCTGTGTTGATGGAGCCCTGTTGAGCCTGGCTGTGATGATGACACAGCCCTGCTTTGCTTTGCAGCAGTTTAGCCATCCACTTGCACTGCTATCTCTGTCACTGGCTGGTCCTGAAACCACCACCTGACTGCTTGTGCTGACTCTGACATAGCTGTTGCCATCATGACCACTGGCCCCACAGATGCCAGGTTGTGGTCAGTCCCACAGAGAGCCCCATGGTCTAGCCTGGGGGGACAGGATGAGTTTGACACTCCTGTCTTATAGTGCTACATTATTTTGACCTTTGTCTATAATTTTGCATTTTTCAATAAATAATAGAAGTTGAACTTGCAATTAAAAATTCATCTTTCAATTAAGAAACCTGGAAAGAATTTATGAAATGCAGCTCCTGTGTTCCACGGATAATCTATATAATCCTTTTATAGCTGAACATCCCTTTATTCCAGGGGTGGGCAATTATTTCGGGCGGAAGGCCGCTTACTGAGTTTTGGCAAGCCATCGAGGGCTGCATCACGAGCAGCCAGGGGCAGATCAATATTAATTTTCTAAATTTTTTAGGGGCCCCATGGGCTGGATAGACTGGACTGTCAGGTCACATCTGGCCTGCGGGCTGCATTTTGCCCACCCCTGCTTTATTCCTTCTTTCTCCCTTGCAAAATCATTGGAAAACCGGGCACAGTTTCTTCCATAACTGAGATCCCCTTCTACCGCCTTCAAACACATTTGTCCACAGTAGATTTTGATAGTGGTAAAAGCTGACAAGGATCAGAACTGTTCTCATTGAATACCTCCTATTTGACCTTAGAATACTGTGGGCCAGTGAACATTAAAATTTGATTGTCAACAGTGTGCTTATGCTGATCTTCAGATGCACATCATTTGGAATATAGCTAAAAGGAATAACAGAAGAAAAAGAAAAAAAATCTGTGATTTCCAGTGACATTAGTCTAAATCCAGGTATCATTTTATTACCAACATTGTTCTGTCTTAATTACCTGAGACTGATGATAAGTGTTTTGGCTGATACATGTTGCTGGTTAAGTCCTCCACAAACATCTGATTTAAATTTATATTGGTGTGTGTAAATCAGTAAGAAAAAAGGAACATTTTCCAGGAATGTTCCAGATGTCATTTCTTTTGATACTGCTCTTTTAAAAAAAAATGTTCGGTAACTGGAGTGGCACTGCTCCATTTTCTCTGTTTGGCCGGGGATTATTTTTTGTTGTTGTTGCCTCAGTGCACTTTGTGAAAACTCTTTTAGAAGTCTGTCTGACTTACAAGGCATGACAGGAGCAGACAGGACAGCTGTTGACTTGTTGACTTGTGAGGAACAGAATAGTCTGTAACAGCATCAACAGTGAAGATGGCTTTGCAAATTCATAGTGTTTTGCTCTGCGTGCCACTCCCCCAACTAGCAAAGTCTAGATCAGAATACTTGGAGTAATAATAATAGACCACAGACATTAAATAATTAAACATCAAGGGGAATATTAGGTACAGACTGCTTTGCTTTTATGTCACAGATGTTGAATCTATAATGTATTTGCTTTTTTAGAAAGCTGACAGGGTCAAATTGTCCTTTAAATCAACGGATATGTAACTGTTGCTTTCAGTGGGGAGGTTTCCTTAGGCTCGATTATTTGCTTTGGTAGAATGATCTTTTCTCATCTGTTAGGATTTATTAATTCTGATGGTATCACAGCTGCTGCTGTTACTAATAATGATAATAATAATGTGATTTTTATCTGCTGCAGCCCATCAGGAACAGTATGCTCTTCATAGACACATGTTTACTGCTGTAGTTGATAAGTGTCATGAAGAGCAAAATTGTTGCACCTGAAGCGTTCAGGCTCTGATTAAGTGATTATTTAAGGATAGTAAGGACAGTTTTTAAAATCATTATACCATCAACAGGGGACACTGATATTTTAATAAATGAAGTATCACCCTAGCACATAATTCAAGATATGAGATTTGTGTTTTATGATAGATCTATAATGAAAATAGATTCTGACTGAGGTCCTTAAGGAAGATTGGTCTGATGTGTTTGGCATGGCATTGGAGTTTGGAAGGTCTGGGTTCCTGTGACATTTCTGCCTCTAACTTCCTGTGTGATCTTAGATAAATCACTTGCTTGCCTCCCTTTTTTAATAAGAGGAACGATAATGCTTGTTTACCTGTAAGGTGTCCTGCAAAGATAAATTCCTTAATGTCTTAAACTATTTGGTTACTATGGTGATAAACTCTACTTTTTCTTATTAAAATATAGATACTAATGGCTCTTACTGTTATGTTAGTGCATACACTTGGTAATTATTTTTTGTTTAGCAAAAACTGTAATGGTGGTAATTGAATACTGTATTTTCCCACCTATCACATGGCCCCGAATAAGATGTGCACCTTCATTTTGGGAAGGCAGAATGAAGAAAGACAGATTTTTTCTAGAGTTATGGCTACATAGAATAGGGACAGAGCCTAATCTTCAGCTTACCTTCCCTTTCCTGCTCAGGGAAGAGCTATGGTTTTAACCCTTTCACAACTGAACTATCAACAGTTCTTGGCTGCTGAGCCAAAATCTGAAACTGTAGCTGCTGCTAAAGACTGGGTGGATCTAGGATTTCTCTCTAGAAGGGAGACCCAGAGTAGCTAACGGACAGCAGAATTGCCAGAAAAAGTATAGCTCAATCAATGGAATATCACTACCATTAAATAGGTGAGAGGGTTTTATTGGCATATTTATCAGCCCTTTAACCTTCACAAGTATAAATAATATAATATATAATATTTATTATACTTGATCATACAACTGGTAATAAAGAGAATGGAAATAGAAATCATAGAATCATTCACAGAAAAAGAGGGCTAGAAGGAGTCTAAGACCATTCCTCCTTGTCCTTTCCTGCAGCCACAGAGAATAGTTTATCGCAGGGGTTTTCAGCGTTTTTGGATCGGTGAACTCCCGGTGGCCGAATGCCGAGCAGTGTACCCCCGGTGGCAGGAAGCAGAGCGGGGCAGTGGGGAGGGGGGTGCTGAACGCGGAGTGGTGGCAGTCACCGGGTGCAACCTTCCCCTGCCCCCTGCATTTGGCTGGGTGGGCAGCACCTGCACGAGAGAGCAGGATAATGCATGGTGGTGCTCCATCTCTGCCGGCCTGCGTATACCTCCTAGGGCCTTCTCAAGTACCCACAGAGGTACACATACCCCTGGTTGACAACCCTGGGTCTTTCACCATCCTCTTTATAACTACACCTCTGATATTTGAAGACTGTTATGAAATCCCTCTTCAATTGTATTTTATTTAGACTACATAATCCCAGATCCTTAAAGCGCATTTAAGAAGCCAGTTGAAAAAATTTGTTAGATTCATAGATGTTAGGGTCGGAAGGGACCTCAATAGATCATCGAGTCCAACCCCCTGCATAGGCAGGAAAGAGTGCTGGGTCTAGATGACCCCAGCTAGATGGTTATCTAACCTCCTCTTGAAGACCCCCAGGGTAGGGGAGAGCACCACCTCCCTTGGGAGCCCGTTCCAGACCTTGGCCACTCGAACTGTGAAGAAGTTCCTCCGAATGTCCAATCTAAATCTGTTCTCTGCTAGCTTGTGGCCATTATTTCTTGTAACCCCCGGAGGTGCCTTGGTGAATAAATCCTCACCAATTCCCTTCTGTGCCCCCGTGATGAACTTATAGGCAGCCACAAGGTCGCCTCTCAACCCTCTCTTGCGGAGGCTGAAAAGGTCCAGTTTCTCTAGTATCTCCTCATAGGGCTTGGTCTGCAGGCCCTTAACCATACGAGTGGCCCTTCTCTGGACCTCTCCAGGTTATCTGCATCCCTCTTGAGTTGTGGCGCCCAGAATTGCACGCAGTACTCCAACTGCGGTCTGACCAGCGCCCGATAGAGGGGAAGTATCACTTCCTTGGACCTATTCGTCATGCATCTGCTGATGCACGATAAAGTGCCATTGGCTTTTCTGATGGCTTCGTCACACTGCCGACTCATGTTCATCTTAGAGTCCACTGGGACTCCAAGATCCCTTTCCACTTCCGTGCCACCCAGCAGGTCATTCCCTAGGCTGTAGGTGTGCTGGACATTTTTCCTCCCTAGGTGCAGCACTTTGCATTTCTCCTTGTTGAATTGCATTCTGTTGTTTTCTGTAAACTTGTCTAACCTGTCCAGGTCTGCTTGCAGCTGTTCCCTGCCCTCCGGCATGTCCACCTCTCCCCATAGCTTTGTGTCATCTGTAAACTTGGACAGAGTACATTTCACTCCCTCGTCCAAGTCGCTGATGAAGACATTAAAGAGTATCGGTCCAAGGACCGAGCCCTGAGGGACCCCACTGCCCACACCCTTCCAGGTCGAAGCCGACCCATCCACTATGGCTCTCTGGGTGTGACCCTCCAGCCAATTCGCCACCCACCGGACTGTGTAGTCATCCAAGTCACAGCCTCTTAACTTGTTCACCAGTATGGGGTGGGATACCATATCGAAGACCTTCCTGAAGTCTAAGTATACGACATCCACCCCTCCTCCTGTGTCCAGGCATTTCGTAACCTGGTCATAAAAAGAGACTAGATTGGTCAGGCATGATCTGCCTGCCACGAACCCGTGCTGGTTTCCCCTCAGCATAATTTGTCCTGCCGGGCTCTCGCATATGTGAGCCTTGATAATTTTTTCAAAGACTTTGCCAAGGATGGAGGTGAGACAATAAATATGTTATAGGTAAAAGAAGGGTATTAAAGCTTAGGGAATAGGTAAAAGGAATGTTAAGGCAATAGGTAAAACAATCTGTTAGAGATTTATATTATGCCTCTACCAGATTGGTCCTGATACAGGGTAGTCACTAGGTGGTGCAAAGACAGGTTAAATGGCTTTTGGAAACCACAAAACTTAAGACTCTGACAATCCTTGTCTGGTAAGGGAGCTCCATATTGAGCTATTACAGCCAGTGAAACAATGTATTCTGGAGGCTATTCTAAGGCTGCTTTTAGGCTTAGCACATCTTCACTGTTGCCCCAAGGATTGGAGTGGGAAGGAGCAGGAAGTACTGTAACATAACATCACCCATGCTTCTTTGCCTTGGGGCCTACCATAGATCAATTGCACGTAGGAGCTGGCCCTAGAATTTCATCTCTAACCCTTACTGGAGTTGAAAATTAGTCTCAAAAATAAAGAAACAAACCTTGGTTATGTTTACAGAATAAGTTAAAAGTGTGTCAGGATAGCATTAATAATAATGGCTGTATAGAATACGTATTAGATAAATTTTTTCTGACAGACTTATTTGGAGGTCTGCTTATTATGCAACTGTTATTTTATGTAAGTACTTCACAATGTATCTATAAAAACAACTGAACTAATGTTCAGCTGCATTCTCTCTTATTTTCAAACAATTTTTATTCTAGTCTATCTACAATTAAATTAGCATACAGTACGGTTTGTTTAAAGGGTTGAACTTCCATTGTCTGTACTGATCACACATTGGTTTGGTATTTGCAAACTTTTCTTACAGTACAAATATCCCCATTATGTTTTTTAAATGGCAGCAGATAGGTCCATGAATTTGTTTTTGATGCTGAAAAAGCAAGTAAACATGTTAACATTTAATCTTTCAGTAATGGAATTGGAAACAAAATTCTCAGCAACTTACAATGCTGTTCAGAGATATTTTTCTGGTGCCTGTTGTGAGAAGTTAGGGTATGTAAAATAAATGATGTATGGAGCTGTAGCAATGCGACTTTTGCAGACTACCTTATGTCTAAGGAACATTAAACATAGGGTTCTCGTTTAGCAAATAAATAACCATTCATTTCAGTGGCTGCATAGTCCAGACTTTTGTGCATATTTTTGCAAAGATGAGGAGAGGCCATTAGGGATTTAATATAAAATAAATCGCCAAGGGGTCTTCTTGTAGTCCTAGTCTTTCTGCCACATGGTGTGTTACTAATGTGCATAAATGGGCTTAAATGAATTTGTTATCTGTATTACATTTGCAGTATGTATATATTTATATATTATTTTTTAATTGTGTTTAAAAATAAAACATTAAATACATATTTTTTCTGTGTAGAAAATATTGCCTTTTTAAATAAATCAACATTAATTAAGTTTTTAGAACATCAGTGCATTAGATTGGCCAGTAGGTAAATACATAACATAGATAATGTATACAGCTAAATATATTTTAATTTTGTATTCCCAGAGGTATTCTGAGAGATAAATTATCACCTTATCGGAATGAATGATGCAGTTAAAGATACGTTAATGAAAATATCGTACTGGCATGTAAGTCACAGAGTCCAGTTCTCTGGAGGATGGTAGATATGCTATTGATGCCCCAGGTCAGATTAAGAATCTCATTTGTAAGGAATACAGAGTGGTCCTAGATATTGCCAGGCAAAGCAAATCTTGTGAATTTTCTTTTTGCTGTTCTCTTATTCAGCTCTACAGGTGCAGAAAGAAAACGGATTGGTCGGATTGTTTTTATTGACAGTATTAATTGATTGTGACATCAGCACTGATTATAGTGAGCTAATGATTATTTCTGTCTAAAGATTTGTAATCTTTAAATCCAGAGTGGATGTCTTTTTAAAAGAGATGCTTTATCTTAAACAGAAGTTAGGGGCTTGATGCTGAAATGACTCAGTGAGATGCAGGAAGTCAGACAAAATGGCATAGCATTTATTAGTAGCTGCAAGTCAGACTGAGTTTAAGGCTGCTGGATAATGTCTTATGTTACAGTAATTTTTGATAAGGCACGTTTGCATATTTTATTTTACAGCCACCATCATTATTCATAGTATACTGCAAACCAATCAGCTGAACAAACCTAAAGGATTTGTCCTGCCACTATCATTTAACAATGCATTCGATACCCATCAATATAATTCCTGATCACATTTGAAATGGTGTATGTTGAGATGCTTGTGTCACTTTTTCCCATTTATTTCAATAGTAGTCTGTGTTTAATGAAGTCACAGTGACACTGCTTGTATGCTATATTAAGTATGATATCGAGTCTAAAGCTCATTCTGGCACAAGCTACACTTAAGGAACCTCGCCCATATTGTTGTCTTGCCAGACACACACACTTTAAAATTAAAATATCTCATTTGAATTGTCAAAATAACGAAGTAAAAAAGAAAAGAAAAGAAAATACAATCTTATAGTGAACACCTACTTTTAGATTTGCTTTAACACAAGAAGACATTTCTTTTCTGTTTGTCAATATATCCATCATTTGAGAAAAAAAGTAGGGTTCTTTTTTCTTTCAGGCTGTTTACAAATATATTTGTTTCTTGGCATATATTAAAAGATGCTGTTTGTTTATAGGAACCCTTAACTATATCATATTAAGCCAGCATCTCTCATCTAGATAATAGAACATCTAGCTTCATTTTGGTAGTGAAGAGAAGCCTCATTACTGGACTGCATTCTTGACTTGTATAAATCTCTCTAATTTATCATGTCTGTACTCTTGTTGCTCATGTCAGTAGTGCTTTAGCTCAGCTGTTCACGGGGCATAGGCACTGACAGCGGGAGGTGCTGTTTTGAGAAATGTTTAGCAATAAAAAAATCTACATACCAAGTAGAATAGACTTTTCTTATCCTTATATATTCCACAGCCTGGGAATATAATATCCAAGCATATTTTAATATATGAAAATAAATGAGCTGAAAATTGATTCAGAATCTAACATCGTAAAAAGTATTGCAGATTTACATTTGATTTTGTACTACTGAACATTCATTTTGTTCTTGATATTTTGTGAGAGATCATCGAGACAGGAGGCTAAACTGTTAGCCCACCAAGATGATCAGATAATTTAATTCAGTTTGTAGAATTACTTTGTTCTCTTATGATTTGCCGAAACATCTAATTATGCAGGTGATATGGTATTAGTTACACTGCTGAGGGCTGAGCTTTGTATAAATAAATAGGATAAGACTGAAGATAAAAAAATAGCAAAAGTTAGGCTTTTAAATTGTTATTTGCATACCTAATTTAGTAGCTTAAAAATAAAAGATGGCAAGCACTCTGAAACTCCTAATGGACTTGATATCACATCTCTAGGTTATTTACATACAGATAACTTGCAGTATATTATATCTCTTAAGAGAAAGTGTCATTGTTACCTGTGGTGCAATTCTTGGAATTAATACAGATCACTAAAGAAAAGTCCCAAACAGTTTGCAGTTTTAGTGTCTGTCTTATAAAATTTAATTTTAAGTGCAGAGCTGTTATACACAAACTTACTTGGTGCCAAAACATTAGTGCTACAAAATTATAAAATTAGCTACAGCATTCTCGTTAATAAAACCTGAAAATAGGAAAAGCATGGATAGAACCTGCTTATAGCTTTCAGTTAAAATTCATACTTTTCATACATTGGTTTAAATATTATACTTCCATTTGAAAATTCGTCAAACATATTCAAACAACAACCTTAATTCTACCCCACATAAAGTACTTTCAAAAACTTTTACCCCCTGTGTAACCAGTTAAACCCTATATAACCAGTTAAAAATTATAATTCATGTATGTGTTGCAAGGTTCCCCTCTTGAATATCTTTTGCAGTGTAGGAAAAGTAGCTTCAACTTACATACTTAGCCTGTTTCTTCTCATCTGCATCTTCCTTCATTCAACCAGTACAGTGAAGTACAGGTCATTAGAAACCTTTTTTCTAATGGAATCTTTTCTACATTTCTTCAGTGATGGAAACATATATAGTTTTTTCCCCCTCAAATAGAAAACACTAGTTATATGAAATACTATTTTGGTTCTGAAAATTTTCCTAGGTGCAAGGTAATTATGGAAGATACCTCCCTACTTACTAATGTAGTACAAGTTGAATCTGGTCTCTAGTTTTAAAGAAATAAAGAACCTGTAGACACTTCCAAAGTTTGTGTTTCTGTTTTGTTTTCTTTTTCATGAATGCTGATTGTTCCATTTGTTCTACGTTAAAGAATTGCTTGCTAGAGTATTAATCGGAAAATTCTGAATTCCCTAAAATGTCATTGTTGGAGTTGGCATGTGGTTGGTGGTAGATGGTATCAAAATGATCTTCACAGTGGAGTTTTAATTCTGGAGACACTGTCCTCTACTCCATGAAGGGAGTTCTTCTCAGGTTAGACAATACCAACGTGTCCTGTTGTACTTTACCGTTTATGTAACAATCATTTGCCCAGATTCTACCTTGACATATGAATGAGCAAGGTGTCACTGACTTAATCCCATGCCCAGGAATAGATTTCTCTAGGTATCATGAAAGCCAGTGGTCTCCTATTGTGTCTACATGAGATGTTTATTGCTGAGTAGCTTAATTAGCTCAGCAGTAAATGTCTTGGTGTCTACACGTGGAGGGCTATTAGGTTAGAGTAAACTAATTAACTCCATCACAGGGTAGTACTTGTAAATACAAGTACTATTCTGCTGCAGAGTTTTTCCACTCCTCAGCAGTGCCCATGTAGATGCTAATGCAGCTGGCTGGGTCACAAGGGCGCTTCAGTGTAGGGCTGCCTGTTGGCTAGCCCCATGCTGGGGAGCCCAGCCACTCCCCCCTGCAGCATATTGAGCCCGGTCAGAGCAGCCTTGGGCTGGCAGGCTGACCCCCTGGGCCCCCTGCCAGCTGGGGTTTTTCCAACCCTGCTCAGCATGCTCTGGTCCCAGATGCATGTGGAGACATGGCACCTGGGAGCAATAAATTCTGGCACAATATGTGCCAGAGTTTATTACATCACATTAACATGCACATGTGGACATGCCCACTGGGCAGTAAAGAAATTTGAGTAATTAGCTATACCTGCTTTGGGACTCATTAGGTCAGGTCCTCAGCTGATATAAACTAGCATAACCCCACTGATTTCAGTACATCTATGCACCAATTGAGGATTACTTTATCTAAAATAAAAAAATGCAATGGGGTTTGAGTAAGCTCTAGCCATAATAGTGACAACTGCTGCTCCTTAGAACAGGAGTGTGCTTTAAAACTGAAAAGGCCTATCAGTCAGCTTAATCTGAAAAATGTTGTGGCTACTTGGAGCCTTTGCATCGATGTTACTAGATCCTGGATCATATCCTATGTGAGCATGCATTACTTTGACTTCTTAAAAGTTTGTTCACTTGTCAGCTCCATCAGTATTTATAAATATTACTAGCAGTGTTGTTCCCCAGCACTCGCTATTTAAACATGATATTCCAAATAAAGGGAACACAATTAATTCAAGAACAAAAAGCAATTTCTTCTTTCACATTTCTCAATCCAATATTTGCCATATGGAAGGCTCAGCATCAGTCTCTCAGCAGGCCTAATTTATGGCAAACACACAGCCAGTGAATAGAAAAAAAGACATTTAAGATTAATATTTTCTCTGTTCTTATTGAGCCCAGTATTGTCACATTAAGTCCATATAGTTGGGTCATGCCATTGTGTTAGAGGCTGTAATGTGCCACCCTTTCAGGAGATCCTAAAGATTCAGAGCCTGTACCACTTGCATGTCATGGGACTAATTTACTGAAGCTGGCATGGAAGTGTGTAAATGAGACCTTCTCTGTGCCAGTCCAGCACATTGCTAGACACCCCAGGGGGATATTCACCCCATTTCTTCTCTGCTGGTAGAAATGGTGCCACCTTCTGTGTGGAGAAGGAAGGGGGGTTGAACTCATGCAGGGGGTTGGACTGAATGGCCTCTAGAGGTCCCTTCCAGCCTTATTTCTCTATGAATCTATGATTTAGTTTACTACTGGGGCTTCACAGGAACTCCAGTAGCTGAGTAGATGTGCTGATTCTGTGGTCCTCTGAGAGGAGTTTCAATTGCAGAAGACAGACTAAATCCTGATGTAGATTTTTTCTCCATAAAAATCCATAGCACTGACCAGACCCAGATACAGTCATGGGTGAACTGGGCAGCTGCCCGGGGTCTGGACAGAAAGGGAGCCCAAAAATGAAAACAAAAAAATTACAATTGCAAAAAAAGTTTTTATATTGCACATATACATATACCTAATCCTGTGTTTTTATTTCCATCGAAATTCAGTTGATATATATCATTATTTCAATTTGTGAGACAAAATCATATTGTCCAATTATTATTATCAGTATCTCTGGTGAAGGGGATCTGATACTAAAAGTTCGTCTGGGGCCACCAGGAGTCTAGGTACGGCACTGGCCCTGACATTCAGAAAACATCATATCTCCCGTGAAATTCCATTGATTTCTGCATCTTCTTTGATGGCCATACTTTTAGGAGAAACTCCAACTGTATCTGTACACTGGCACTCTTTGTTGGGACTCCCTTTGCAGTTTTATCAATGTCATTCCTTAATGTGTCTTTGGGGCAGACCAGATTAAGCCCTCACTTCAGGCCAAGCATGTTTGCTTTTACATGCCTCCAGACAAGAAGACAAAAGAAGAGAGGAAAATAATATAGGTTTTGCCATTTGGGACATATCACTACACCATTGGGTTAGCAACACTTCTGCTTAAAGTTTCAAATTTTTTATTGAGCCATGAAACTGCTGAAGAATAGGTACAATCAATTTAGCAAAACAACTTTGTTACACTCAAATGCTTTCAGTTCTGCTGCATAAAAGAAAATAGAAATCACTGTGCTTACCAACCTGTATCCAGGTTATACCTATAAAATAAAATAAAAGTAAAATAGAGCAATAGTTTGAACTCTCCTTCTGATTTGGTAGCAACAACAGTTTATTAATATGCATCTTTCCCAGAGTTGTTCTCATAATATCAGTGCTGATTAGGTACATAGGAATTCCCATTCCAGATCAGAGTAGTTGTCCATCTGCTTGGGAATCCTGCTTCTTTTTACCTCTTATCAGCTGAGGGCTTGTTTATGCTCAGAAACATGGGAGTTTATAATTTTTATATTTTAATTTATGTATTAGTTTCTATTAATAATGTGGATGCTTTATCACTCAAATTCGTAAAATGTTTTTCTTAATCAGAGAATTATAGAGAAATAGGGCTGGAAGGGACCTCCAGAAGTCATGTAGTCCAGTGCCCTGCCTGAGGCAGGATCATCCCTATCCAAATGATCCTATAAAATCTATAGTCTTAACTCCACATAAGACTATCGTCAGCCCTGACAGAACAATTATAACACCATAACCTGCCACAGGTAAAGCAGGTAACTGCCATGTCTGCTAATGTCCTGCTTCTATAAAAGGTAGTTGTGACAGGGGGCCTCCTGGGGCCGAACTCTGTGGCCCGCCTGCCTGTCACCGTGACAGCGGGCCTACTCAGGGCCGAGCTCTTCATGGCCCGCCCACCTGTCTCTGGGCAACCGCCTGCTTATCTCGCCCGCCACGCCTTTGATGATAATTGATTCATATATCGATGTCAATTAAGCGGGAGGCTGCCCGTTGTAATGCCCCGATGCCAGGGGGCGCTCTGCGGCTCCGACCTCCCCTAATACCGCAGCCCAAGCCTCGCAGATGGCATCATGGTGTTACTATAATCACCGGCCCCATACTGGGCCCCAGAATCGTCCTAACAGGACCCCTCTCTGATCCTTCCTATCAGGCGGCCACTCCGCCTTCATCTGGGCTACCTAGCCCCCCCGAAGCTATGGTCCCCTCTCAGGTGTGGTTCCCCCGGAACCTTCAGCTACCTGGCCCTGGCCCACCTCCAGGCCAGTTGGGACCCCAGGCCCCCGGCTCTTGGGCGTCCCTTGCGGTGGCCCCCAGCCCTTTTGACTACCGTAGTCCTGGCCCCAGCTTGGGCCAGTCGAGGGTACTCTCCCCTTTGGGCTGGGTCTCTCTAGTCGCTCACTCTGTCACTGGGCCTCACCGTGCCACTACTCCCCATCCTCCCGGGGGCAACCGCAGCACCACGCCCACATCACTCCCACTCTCTGGGCCCCTCACAACACTGGCCCTCTAGGCCCTCCAACAAACACATGGGTAACCCACCCGGTGGTGGTGGGAGCTAGGGGTTAAGGCACCCACACCCGCCTTTCACCGGGGTAGTAACTGGCCTGGCATTTCCTGGGGGCTCCCGCACCACTGAGAGCCCCACCAGACCACCCACTCCCGGCAGGGTGCAGTTTCAGGTCATGCCCAGGACCAGGAGCCTCCTAACCATCCCCATGCAGCTCCCTCTTACCTCCGGGTCGTTCACAGCAGCCCTACAGCCAGGCAATGTTGCTGCCTGACCTCCTGCAGCTAAACTGCCTTGTTTATATAAGCAGCCTAAGCCTCAAAATGGCTGCCCTAATCAGGCACCCGGAGGCTGCCAGCTCCAGGCCCTTAAAGTGGCAGAGACACCCTGTGCTCTGCCACACACCTCCCCTCCTTAAATCATGACCGCCCCCTCGCTGGGGCCTCTCATCACCGCCCCCTCGCTGGGGCCTCTCTTCTTATCGAGCCCCCGGTCTTCTAGGCCCCACACATTGCTACCCTCTCTTAATTGAGCTCACCATCCTGCTGTTCCTTCTCCTGAAGCTATCTTCCCCCCTCAGGTGTGGTTCCCCCGGAACCTTTGGCCTCTTGCCCTGGCCCACCTCAAGGCCAGTCGGGACCCCAGGCCCCCGGCTCTTGGGTGTCCCTCGTGGTGGGCCCCTGGCCCTTTTGACCATCCTGGTCCTGGCCCCAGCTTGGGCCAGTCGAGGGTACTCTCCCCTTCGGGCTGACCACCGCAGGACCCTGCCCCCTTGAGGCCTATTGTTGTTCTGGCCTTCTACCGGGCTCGATGTACGGCCCCTCTTGGGCTCCTCGTCGCTGGCCCCCTTCACACTGGGGCCTCTCACACTACCGCCCCCTCACACCGGGGCTACGCAACCCACTGGTTGCAAGTGGCAGGCACACACAGTGCACTGCCACAGTAGTCAATATACGCTCAAGAGATCCCAGGTAGATGTCTATGCTCTTTGCTATAGAGGAAGGCAGTGAACTTCATCCTGTTAGCTTCAGCTCAGCTGTCAAAATCCTTCTGAATTGCACTCCGATCCTCCATGTTCACAATCCTTCCCAGTTTTGTCTTGTCTGCAGACTTGCTTAAGAAGCTTTCTAAGCCAGCATCCAAATAATTAATAAACACATTGAACAGCACCAGGCCCAGGACAGACCCCTGTGGGGCTCCACTCAAAACCTTCTGCTGTTTTGATGTGGACCCATTAATAATTACGCTTTGCTTGCAGCTATTGAGCCACTTATCTATCCGCCTTATAGTAGCATACTGGAGCAGTGAGTTCTTCAGGTTCTACTGTTTGAAAAATCATTTTTTTAAATGTTGTCTCTCAATTTTATTGGATTTTCCTTCCTTTATTATTATGAATGGGATAAATAGGAGTGCCTGCTTTGCCTTCTGTTTTATCATTAATGATTTCATGTATGTGTGGTTGGTTTTCTCATTAAGCTAACCTGTAAGCAATCACTAATTAAATAAACAGAGACATCTTGGCTTCTTCATGGTCCAGTACATGCTGACCAGTTAACATGAGCCAAATTGTTTTCCATGTTCATGGTTCATTGTTACATGTCTGAAAACCCTGTGAGGCAATGGAGTTGTGCTTAAACCAGTATTTGCTGGGATGTCATTCCTTATTCCCATTTCCAGCATTTCCCTATTTCTAAAGGTAAAATCCAAAGTGAGATTATTTTAAAAACCTAAGTGAATTAGGAGCATAAGTCCCAATGGGAGTTATGGTTCTAAATCATTTACCTGCTTTTGCAAATCTCATTCTAAATCCATAATTAATCTGTTCTCACTGGTCCCATCAAATCCCATACATGCACTCAAATCATTTTGTCTTACCCTCTTACAAATCTACTTGCATTTTCATCTGCCAACTGGAAGTGTTTTTGATTTTCATATACATTAAGGGATAAGACATGTCATATGTAATGTACGCTCATTACAATGCAATATTGAATTCTGAACCAGTGAGCAAGTACTCAGTACTAACACCAGAATATCTTTGACCCATTATTACAGATTCAAAAACAAGCATATTTTCAAATGGAACTCTGCATTGCCAGTGATGTATCAACACTCTAGGTCATTATTCTTTTCTAAATGTGATAATAATGTGATCTGTTAACATTAAAAGAAAGTTTGACTCTACAAAAGCAGCTGGAAATGGACAACCACAATATGCTGAAATAGAACTCTTCCCATTAGAAGCTCCCTGTTTGATATATATTGTTAAAAGTTCCTCATATTTGGGATTCTTTTTAAGCAAAATACTTGCATTGTAACTCAGCTGGTGTTGGATATGAATGAATGTGGAAATATTCATTTCTCAGTGGTAAACCAGAATTTTTATTTTTTCATCTTTCTGATATATTTAATAGGTTTTGAAACACCCTGTTGGGGGGAGGATGCAGAGGGGGGTGTGAAAAAACAAAAGCCCATACATTTCAGGTGCTAATCGAATCCAGAAGTGTTATACACCAGTGATTCCAGCGCAGTAGTTCTCCATCTTAGATTCAAAGCACCCCTAGATAGACATAAAACACCCCTTGTTAGGTCAAGATACCCCTTAGAAAATGTCAGCTGTTATTTTTCACTTGTTTTTTTACTACAATAGAGCAGTTCTTCTGTTGCAAATAACTCAAACCACAACAGATCAGATTGTTTTAACACTATGGATTCCTATTTGAAATCTCTGAAAATCACTGTTCCAGGGTCTTTTCTCATGTTTTCTTTATAATGGGCTTAGAAGGCCAAATCCTGCCTCTGGAGAGCAGGAATATTACACTTGAGTGCTTAACATGTTACTTGGACCTTGATGTGCAGAACACGATTCCAAAGCTGAATGGTTAATGGATGGCTTCTTTCAAAGGAGCATTTTGTGTCATGGCCAGAGCCTACAACTGACAGCACTATGCACAGTAGCTAATATTTTATCTGTCCACAGTTATGTATTTGGAGCTGTGCTATGCTTACTACAATAACCCTTTCCTCCTTTATCCTATTTCTTGCCCTACTGCTTCCTACTTGCTTTTTGGCTACTCTTCTACTGTGCATGCCTACCACAAGCCTTATCATGAAGATTCTGGTTTAATTAATGCAAATAAATAATTTATATTTTGACATGATTTTTTTTTTTTTTTTTTTAACTAAACGTATATATCAGTGTTAACAATAAGAAGACATGCAGGTCATGCTGTAAGCTGTCTGTTATATCCCACCCACTGCCCAGTAGTTTGATGTTTTACAAATATGGTTTTCTATTACAACATTTTGGCACAGAGTAAGGTTTGGTGTCTATGGAAAAATTTGGTGAGGAAGGCCAACTGAAAGAAGTATACTTTAAGGAGGAGAGTGAGGTTGCATTGTATACATGATCAGAGAGGACCTTCTGCAGGTAGTGTGAGGGAAATTCTGAAATCCCCAGGAAGAAAAAGAAAGTAGAGTAGAATAAAAGCAGGGTGACATGGCAGATGGGGGAGTGAGGGGTAATGAGAGATGAGGTGGGATTGAAAATACCCAAGGTTATCACGTTTTTACAGAGCTATTTTTATCACCATAATTAGCGCTATTTTATCACCACAATTACATTTGAAAAACATTGGTACTTGCACATCAAACTGTGCACTGAATTATCACTCAATGCATGATTTATTTTCAATCTTTGTTTGAAATTCTAGCCCTTGTACTATAAATGAACCTGATTTAAATGAAAAAGACATAGGAACATAGAAATAGAAAGATGGAGGAGTTTTTCATAGATTGGCTGACCAATATCTCACATAATGATATGCCATGTTTATATTAAGCCATGAGAAATGTAGAACTGTCTCACTTGTATGTCACCTGCATGAATAGAGCATTATGTGCAGATGGAGTCACTCTATTTTTTCTTTAGAGGCAGAAAGCTGGGTAGAATATACCTTATAGACTAACTAAATCAGAGATGCATAATCTTTTGTGAGCCCAAGCTCACTTAATCAGGTAAATTCATTCGTATTAAACATATGCGCTTCTTGTTTGTATTTACCATTGTACTTGTAGAGCTTCCTTGGGACATGGATTTACAGTATTACCTTTTACAGGAGGCAAGGATATTTGGGGGGGATGATATCTTTTATTGGACCAACTGCATGGTTGGGAGAGATTTTAGACAAGCTTTTAAACACAAAGTAAGCTCTAAGAAAAAATCAACCCACAGCTTGGGCCAAGTAACAAGCAGAACAATAGCCTGTGCAAAACTCCATATATAAATAAAAGCAGCCTGCCTAAAGGAATGTAACGAAGAGCAAAGAGACATTATCAAGGTTAGCTGAAAGACAAGAGAAATGCAATGCAAAGAGATCTCTAGGTAGATTATAATGAGTCATAAAGTTAATGTGTGTGTTTAGTCCCTAGTTTTTGGTGTCCAGCACAGTTATGAATTTTTGTATGCAGGCCTGTATTTTGAAGGCATTTTAAAAAATTTCCTTTGAGCACAAGGGTTGTGAGTGGTTGTTCTCTGAAAAATACTCTCTGACCCATATTTGTGTTTCTCCCTCCTTTTTCTTTGTTTTGGGCTTATTCATTCTGGAGTGTAGTTTTGTTTGATTTCATGCTGTCTAGTTTCAGCATACAGTTTCAAAATACTTCTTCTTGTATAGTTTGTGAAACTGTACAAAAATGGCGATGACATCATTCCCAAATGCTGATGTATTGTGCCTTGTGAAACTCAGATTAGTTCTGGGAAAGAAAGAAATCCTCTAGTTTTCAAATGATCTTTACATTGCAAGTGAGTTCCAAAAGGACTGTAGCCTGATTTAAAAGTTTTGCATACATAGTTCTGTCCTTTAGAGGTCTAACTTTCCCCCACCCCTGACTGATGTAGTTATGCCAGCAAATGCCCTGTAGTAGACTCAGTTACGGTAGCCAGAAAAAAGTCAACACAAAGCATTTTGCTGTCTGGAGAAAATGGGATCTGCATCATAATCATCTGGTATGGAGAATTAATGACTGAATTCCACAAACTAAAGAGAATTGTAGAAAGAACAGTGCATATCCAGAAACAGAACAGAGTCTTGTCCTAACCTGATTTTCACATAATATTGGTTCAATGAGTCCAGGAAGTCAAGTTGAAACCTTTCATGAAAGCTTAACTGAGCACTTCTTGCATGTTACTGTTTAATTTGGGCAAGCTTACACACAAATCTTTGAAAAATGCTCATGTTTTGCTCTTTAAATGAGAGTCAAGCTTTGTTGAAGAAAAGATTGTATTAGCTGTTCAGTATCTCTGCAGTGTTGCATCAGATCCACTCTCTTTTTGAGTTGTGTGGATTACGTCTTTGTACAAATGTTTCTATTGAGCGAAAGAAAAAGTTTGTTATTTGGAATGTTAAATGCAATTATATTGACATATGGTGATAATGTGATAAAGCATAAGGGTTAAAGGTTGAAGGAACCATGGCTTGGCAATTAGCAATGTAAATGAAACATTCATTATCCAACATGCTGAGAAGTTGATGAACTGTACAATAAATCTGAGCCCAAGTCACTACTGAGATAAGTCATTTCAGACATTACAGTATTTATGAGTATCCAGGACAGTATTTTGAATTCCCTGATGAAATATCTTGTCATATGGAAAAATTCTATCCATTAGTTTATGTAGACTAAATCTATGGTAAAAAGTCACAAGACCTTAAGCTACATTCCAAGCAATGCAAAATAGAACAAGAAGAAATCTAGGAAGAAAGAGATGTTAACACTTGAATTATTTTTTAAATAAAGTTTGTGGAACTGATCTAATTTCTTCCAGTATAAGCTGCCTTGAATGATTTGAGTTGACATTACTTCATATCAGGTACGTCTACATGTCCCCCTATGTGACATGGCCACATGGTACATCGGTGGTAGTGATCATGTGGATCTACTTGTGATCCTCAGCTACGTCGCTGTAATGGTGCGCTCCCCCAGTACAGTGTACCGCTATAGTGAGGTAGCAGTGAAATCTAACCGTGCACTGTGCGCATGGCACAGTAACCACCCATACTGCACTGTGCTTTAGTACTTCCTTTTGGTATGGCAACATGTAGACCTGCTTTAGTATGGCGACGTGTAAATGTGCCTATCATGCAATATCACTGGGATTAGGTTTTTTACACAATACATGGTCATATACATGTCATATACATTCAAAAAATACAATACATGTCATGACAATACATGTCATATACATTCAAAAAAGTTTCATATCTTGTACATAACGTGAAGATAATTTTGAAGCATCACAGGAGGCAGGCTGATTTAAGAGAGATTTAAGATAACTTATGCTGAATCTGTATTTTATGGTGCTGTACAGTGTAGAAGCAAAGGTCTTCTAATCTTGGTACTTGCTTTTGTGTGGCAATTAAAATACCATATATTACACAGACTATGAGCTAAATTGAGTCTTGAGGTAGGTAGATGATCTTTCAGGAAAGTTGCTCTGATTTGGTCTATTAAATCCTACCTCTGAAGTGTTACCATGGCAAATGACACACAGTATATACTGCTCCACACTATATTGCATTGGTGAAAAACTGCAAAATATAGGACAAGTTTTGCATTGTGTAGTGGTAAATTTTCTCATAAATCAGGGGAAAGTATTTTAGTGGGTAAATATTGATTTCATATATAGCTTCTGAAGAAGAAACATGTTCCACACACATTTCATTCCACTTATATGAAACACTACTACAATAACAATAATCTTATACTTACACAGCACTTTGAATCCTAAAGGATTCCACAATGATTTATGAATCATGAGCCAAAATCTGAAGTGCTTACTCAGTACTTACTCAAGCAACTTCTCCCATACATCTACATCTAATTTTTGTCATGCTCACTTCATTCATCAACACCAGCCAGTTATCTCTGTGTAGAAAGGTGACAGCTGTTTAACTGCAAAGAAACACTGAACAGCAGTCCAAACTAAGATGTAAAAAATACCATGGTGTACACAATTTACTTGTTCCTCTGGAAAAAAGTGTTAGAGAGAGCAAAAGTCTCCATAGAACAGACCCTGTAATTGTTCTTTATTTTTCTATCGTTTGTGTCTGAAACCAACTTACATAATGGGACCGCTTTTGTACTGAAAACTGTTTTCAGTTCATGTATAAGCCCATGTCCACATGTAGGAAGTTGGAGAAATAATTTTAAAAAAGAACAATCTGACTTTTGTATTTTGAGCTGGGGAATACTGCTTTTTGACTAGGATCATCTTGGTTATTTTATATTCTTCATTATACCTGTGCGAATAGGGAAGTATTCAATCCAGATTCGGATTCGGCCGATTCAGAGGACAATGATTTGATTCGGTGATTCGAATCACTGTCCCTATTTGATTCAGCTGAATCAGAATCAGGGATTTGGTGCTAATTTGGAGATTCAGATAGGCTGGGGAGAGGCAGGCACAGCTGGGTGGCTGCAGGTTCTCCTGTGGCTCCTCTGGCTGTGCCTGCCTCTCTCTGGGTGGAGGGAGTTGTGGGAGAAGCCCCCATGGCTGCCCTGCCTGGCCACATGCCCTGCCTGGCCCTAGCTTCCTGGCACTTAAAAAAAAAAAAGCCCTGCACACACTGGCTGTAGCAGCAGTGATCAGGGCCTCTGGGGGATCATGGCAGATCCCCCCCAGTGCAGTGTAGGGCAGCAGGGATCGTCCCCACCCCTGCTTGGCACCCATGCAGCAGCTGCCATATCACGGGGCTTGGCAGGGTGCTGTGTGCTGTCCCAGAGCTGGAAAGGCTCCACCTGTCAGCCAGAGTCTGGCACTGCTCAGCTCCAGTGGCCCCAGCTCCCAGACAGCACATAGCACCCTGCCAAGCCATACTGCACCTGCACCATAGGGCAGCTGCTGTGCAGGTGTCAGGTGGGGGGGGGGCAAACCCTGCTGCCCCCCACTGTCCTGCACTGTATGGAGAGGCTCTGCCACAAGCTCTTAGAGGCCCCAATCGCCACTGCTACAGCCGGTGAGTGTGGGGCCACCAGAGGACCTGCAGCTGCCAGGTTGTGCCTGCCTCTCCCCAGCCAGTCCGAATCTCTGAATCAATTCAGAGGCTTTGTATTCGATTCAGACCTTTTAATGGGTCTCCCGATTCAGTTCGGATTTGGAGGTTTGACTGCCGAATCGAGCCGAATCTCCTCTGAATCGAATTGGCGACTGAAGCTTCACACAGCCCTATTTTTCATATGCCTTTATTGTATCTCTCTGCTGTCTTTTGTCTTATACACTGGAAGTTTATGGTGGCTGATACAGTGATTGGTGGCTGATACAGTGCTTAGTGTACAGTTTCTAGTGCAATCACTAACACTATCACTATCACAAAAATATAAATAATAATAGTGTACACACACAGTTAGAAACTTTTGGGGTCTGGCTATTTTTCATGGCAGAATTCATTTATTGACTCTTACAAATCTGTGACGTAGAGGTATACTGTTATCCCCATACTATAAATAGGAAACTGAGGAACACATTTAGGGCCTGCATCAAGCTCACTGAAGCCAATGGAGAAACTGCTATTGAATAACATGGGCTTAGAATGAGGTCTTGAGTGATTTTTCTAAAAGTTTGAACAGAGATGAGAATTGAACTTGCTATCCTGAGTTCCAGTCCATCACTTCAATCTGAAGATGAACTTTACTTCTTTTTTGTTGCTAGTAGAAACTGGAATAGGTGACTGTGGTATGTGTTTCAGCAAATATATTCTGTATGACCAATGTTTTTAAGAAGTGTTTGATCTCTCTGGGCTCATGGGCCAGATTTTGGTTCCTGACTTTGAGGTTGGGAGTTGTGGATGAAACCATGCTGCATTCCAGCACTCCTAAACTACTGAAACACCCCATCAGAGATCTACCGTTTTTGAATAGAGACAAAATTGAATACCAGCATCATTTGGAACTGGTTAAAAAGGTGCCTTTTTCACTCTGGGTCCTATCCTGAGTGTCACAACCCAAGGGTGTGATTTTGTGTGTGCGGGCTTCGGCACTGCTAAATTATTTCCCGCTACGAGGAGCTTTCTTTGCAGGGTGCATTTCTCAGTTGCAAAGAGAAATGCACGGTGCAAGGAGTTCCCGCCATTCATATTCAAATTTGTGTCCCACTATTGGCCAGTTCTAAATTATTCCCACGTGGCGGCTAGCGATTGGCTTGCTAGCCGTATAAGAGGCTTGAGCGGTTTCCGCCCAAGTTGGAGGACTCCACGACTATCAGGAGGAGGAGAACTTCACGTCTCATGAAGATCTCCAAGCGCTGTGGAGCCTATCGGACCCAGCGTGTATCTCAAGAAGGCTATAGGGGTCTGATCAGCCTCTCGCCTCTCCCCATCGCCGCCTGATCCCTCGACGTACCCTTCCCTGTGCGCAAGTTCCACGGAGCCTAGCAAACTTCGTGTGAGTCTATTCAGAGCTCTTTGCTTCGAGTACTTTCTTCAGTTGACACAACGGGCTCGCGGTTTAGAGCTCTCAACCGGATTGGGCTAGAAGGTTCACAGGAAGGAACTCTAGTCTGCCTCTCTTCTTTTCTGTCTGTAACTGCAACTCAAGCAAGTTTTCCTGCCTGCACCGCGACCATCTTTGGTGTAAGTAAAATAATCTTAAATCAACCACTAAGCGTCCGTGCCTAATTCTAGCATGCCGCCTGCCTTCCCCGGCCTGGCGTGTCCGGGCTGCTGGCCACAGCCCGCCGCACGAAAAAAAATGCCCGAGGGCCTCGGACCGCTCCCAGCCAACACATGGCGACGAGGATGGGATCAGGGGAAGGCACGCTGGAGCTAGAATTAGTTAAGAACTGCCCTTGGCGCAGTGAAAAACGCCAAGTAGAAAGCTTTATGGAGCTGGAGGCGCATATCGCTTACCACCAGGTGGGCGGAACGGGTGAGAGATTTATCAGTGGACGCCTTTCGCTGAAGGAAGAAGAGGGAGCTTCCGAAGACGGAGCCCCGAGAGAGAGGGAAGTGTATCTGCACCCCGCGGCATTCGGGTGTATAATGAGCGATGAGCGGGTCCTGTTCAGGCCCCTCGACACTGTGTCCCTCGCCAGAGTCAACCCGGCAGGCGCAGTAAACCCGACCCTCACCCGGGAGTGTGCCCGTTGCCTAAGATGTGCTCGGGAGAGTGAAGAACCGGTGCCGATTGACCGGTTCGCCCCCTTTATGCTGGCGTCTAGCTTAAGGGGTCGCGAGCTTCCATCCAAGCTCTGCGAAGATCTGGAGACAGAGGAACGCGCCGCGGATGAGAGGGTGGCCCCACAATACGACAAGGGGGGAGTACTAACTGCAACTTTTCGTACAGTAACTGATCTAATGCAAAAGAATTTAAGTTTGAAAGCCCAGCTGCGTATGGCCATTCGAGCGGTCAAAGAAGCGGCTGCGAAAAAGAATGCTGAAACGCCATGACAAGATGGCGCCCAGCAAGAGGGAGACCGCGTGGAAGAACTGGAAAAGAAGGGTGGAGCTTTGGAGGAACCCGCGAGAGTTTGGTCAGCGACTCCGCCCACCGATGCAGCGCTGTTTACGGCGACTCTGCCCACCGACGCAGCGTCGCTTTTGGCAACCATGCCTTCATGCCGACGGAGGGGAGAATCGAGCGGAGGAGCGCATCTGCCCCTCCTGCCTGAAGCAATAACAGCAGCAATGACTCCCGCAGCAGTAGTTCAGCCTGTAACAACAACTAACCGAGTTGCTACTGCCTACTATGCTCGCACCAGAACTGAACTACAGGATTTGTGCAGAGAATCAAGAATCCAACCTGAAGAAACTCTAGCTGTATGGTTGGGACGTTTGGTCGTGGAACTTGGATCCGACCTGCTAAACCAGGAAGAAGCAAGCTTCTTGGTAAGACAAGCTTCATGGAGTAGAGGACATGTCACTGACATCGACATGGTAGCGGTTAACGTTCACTGGCCTATTCCACTGCCAGCGCTTGTTGCAGGACTGATAGGTCAGAAAGCCCACGTATGGCATGACGGATGGCCAGAACATACCGGCGCAGAACATCTCATGCTAGCGATCATCGGAGTCTTGTACTGTGCCTGGAACCCCAGAGCATGTGCGCTGGGACTGACATCACTCCAGCGAATAAGACCATGGCCTCACTGTCATCTACGAGACCCTGGAACCATTCCAGTGACCGTTCACAGCATAGATAGTTGTCTTGAGGTTTATGGGCGAAAGAACATCGCTGTGTTCTGGATTCTGCTTAACCCAATGGTTAACCAGCCTGTGAGTAACCTCCTTCGTCAGTTGTCCCGACTGCATATCCTGATGGAGCCAAGATTATTCGGTGATCGGGAACGTCGACGCCCGACCGAGATTCAAGGCACAAGACGCTGCGAATCCGACCTTCCATCATTGCCACAGAGAACACCAGAGGAGCGATACATGTTTGGATTTCTCCTACAGTGTTCTGGACTCAATAAGTGGCAACTTCAGATTTTAGGGGATGCAGGCCAATGGCAGCTGGCCTATGAGTTAGGTTTTCATTATCTAGAAGAATTAGACAACGGCTCCTCGACGATTCCATCTAGTTGAGTGTGCAAGAGAGGGTAGTTCAAAGTAGCAAACACCTGTATTATATGTTTTAAAATTGATAGTATAATTCCATGGAAATTTTGTACATATTTTGAGATACGTTAACTTATTTTTTGAGAGTTTTTGTTTACAGATCCGGAATTCAGAGTGCGTGGCGAAGAAAAGCCCCAAGAAGGATAACATCATCGAAAGAAGTGAGGGCCTGACGCGTGACTTTGCCATGATGCCCACTGAAGCCCTGATCGTGCAGTTCTTCGTTATAAATCTGATCATGTGTATATGTATTTGTGTTGCTTATTATTTGATTCGATCCCTAGAGGACGAACTTCTTATGTTAGCAAATTTTGTGTTTATTCGTTTAGTTCAACAACCCGTGGTAAGAGCTCTTAATAACTCGAGTGACGAGTGTGCGGTCTAATTTAGCTATGCCTTCAGCAAGGGGGGATGTCACAACCCAAGAGTGTGATTTTGTGTGTGCGGGCTTCGGCACTGCTAAATTATTTCCCGCCATGAGGAGCTTTCTTTGCAGGGTGCATTTCTCAGTTGCAAAGAGAAATGCACGGTGCAAGGAGTTCCCACCATTCGTATTCAAATTTGTGTCCTACTATTGGCCAGTTCTAAATTATTCCCATGTGGCGGCTAGCGATTGGCTTGCTAGCCGTATAAGAAGCTTGAGCTGTTTCCGCCCAAGTTGGAGGACTCCACGACTATCAGGAGGAGGAGAACTTCACGTATCATGAAGATCTCCAAGCGCTGCGGAGCCTATCGGACCCAGCGTGTATCTCAAGAAGGCTATAGGGGTCTGATCAGCCTCTCGCCTCTCCCCGTCGCCGCCTGATCCCTCGACGTACCCTTCCCTGCGCGCAAGTTCCACGGAGCCTAGCAAACTTCGTGTGAGTCTATTCAGAGCTCTTTGCTTCGAGTACTTTCTTCAGTTGACACAACGGGCTCGCGGTTTAGAGCTCTCAACCGGATTGGGCTAGAAGGTTGACGGGAAGGAACTCTAGTCTGCCTCTCTTCTTTTCTGTCTGTAACTGCAACTCAAGCAAGTTTTCCTGCCTGCACCGCGACCATCTTTGGTGTAAGTAAAATAATCTTAAATCAACCACTAAGCGTCCGTGCCTAATTCTAGCATGCCGCCTGCCTTCCCCGACCTGGCGTGTCCGGGCTGCTGGCCACAGCCAGCCACGCGAAACCCCCCCCCCCCCCGAGGGCCTCGGACCGCTCCCGGCCCGCACACTGAGCACAGCTAAATCTGATCTCAAAACATACCCTACCTCATATGTCATTTTGAAACACTAAGAAAAAAAATAGAAGACAATAATTATTTTGTAATTTTTCATTTTCATTGTTTTCTTTAAAATTACTTTAACTATCTTTGTTAGTCCATGAAGGGCTGCAGTTTTCCTGTCTTCTATCACTGCTTTTACACTAGATTTATTGGATTATGATGGTTGAGGAGATAATTGCAATGGAAGAAGGTACTTAGAAACTGTCTAGTGGCAGTTCTGGTCTAATAATTTGCTTTTTGATGGTCTTTTTTATGTTATAAAATATGTCTTTACTTAAAAAGGAATGACAATATGCTCAGTATTACTGGGAATCTCTGATGCTGTTCAGATTGATTTATGTGGGGACTATGGCTTTTATGGAAGCCCCTTTAATAAAACAAAATCTACAATTGAGTTAATTCCCCTTGGTGCCTGTCATTTGCATTGAAACATTCTTGTTCATCCACTTGCTCAAATAAATGCAATGACAACATGCTGTCCATCCTGTTTGGATAGACAGGGTGTGAGAAACCCCTCTGCAGGGCACCTGCAGAGCTTGGAGTTTCTCCCTATCTTCCTGCTGCTTGTCCTAGGGAACAGACCAAGGTTTGTCCTGGAATAGGTCTTTAATCCCACAAGCCTCATCTCATTTACCCTTATACCAGATATCACAGCTTCTGTAGGAGAATCTGTGCCAGCTCTAAGTCACTACCCTGGGTTGTGAAAGAAATATTAGTTCTCCCTAATATTAGGGAAATATTAGGGAAATATTAGGACTCCACAGAAAAGGCTAACCTGGAATATCACTTGCTTAGAGAACACTCTCTGCCACAGGCAGTCAGTAAAGAGAGAAAACCACAAGAGGATTTATTATGTAGGGGAAAGAATTATACAAATAAAACTGACCGTAAATTCAAAGACAGAATAAAAAGACAAGTGAAGTTTCTTACTCTCTCATCTGGCTACACCCTAGCCCTCCTGAGAGTCATGTCAGTATTTCCAGAGTTCAGCCTTACTGTTGTTTCTGTCAGCCCTGGCTGCTGGGAACCTTGAATCTCCAAAGCCTAGGATCCAAAGATATGGACAGACCTTCAAATAACTCCTATCCAGCCCCCTTACCTCCACTATCAGCATTATTCTAATTGCTCATGAATCACAGAATCCTCCAGAAATTTGTTTCCCTGGGACACATGGCCTGGTGGGACATTTGTCTTGATACCTTTAATACTGTGAAGATTTTTTTTCCTTTGTAAGAAGACAATGACTTGGGTGCCCACCACCAATGGCCCCTTTTGTCTGCCATTGGGAGTGGCAATTGTCTGTGCCCTAGCATCAGAACAGCAAGAGAAGCTTAGCAATTTTGCCTACTCTCTTTTTCCTTTGACCAAACCATGGTCAAAATCATAAAGATATCTACAGACAACATAATATAATAAAAGCAATAAAAGCAACATAAATGAATGCATCATAACATCGGTTTTCCACACATGTTATATACGTATAAAAGATATGCATAACACTCAACAATCCCCCCAGCCCATGGTAGGGGTCATGACATTGGGTTCTGCTGTTTCAATATTTATAAAGATTTAGTCTCCTAGGTAGTGATTCAGTATTTACCATCACAAGATTTATAATTCACCATCACAACAGGAAAATCAGGGAAAGTGTGAGTCCCTTACTGAAAGGGGGAGGCAACCTAGTGAGAGATGAAGAGGAAGTACTCAATGCCTTTATTACTTCAGTCTTCACAGGCAAGGTCAGCTAGCAGACTACTGCAGCCAGCAGCACAGTTTGGGGAGGAGATGAGCAACTGACAGTGGTGAAAGAATAGGTTAGGGACCCTTTAGAAAAGCTGGGCATGTACAAAGCCATGGGGCTGGCCGTGATAAACCAAAAAGTACTGAGGGAGCTGGTTGATATGATTGCATTGCTGCTGGCCATTATTTTTGAAAACTTATAGTTATCTGGAGAGGTCCCAGATGATTGGAAAAGGGCAAATGTAGTGCCCATCTTTAAGAAAGAGAAGAAGGAGGATCTGGGGAACTACAGACTAGTTAACCTTATCTTAATCCCTTAAAAAATCATGGAAGAGGTTCTCAAGGAATCTATTTCTAAGCATTTGGAGGAGAAGAAGGTGATTAAGAACAGTCAGATTTACCCAGGCCATGCTATACCTGACCAACTTGGTTACCTTGTATGATGAGATAACAGGCTCTGTGGATGAAAGGAAAGCAGTGGATGCTATATACCTTGACTTTAGCAAGACTTTTGATATGGTCTCCCACAACATTTTTGCAAGCATGCTAAGGAAGTCTGAGTTTGATGAATGGGACTGAAAGGTGGATAGAAAACTGGCTGGATTGTTGGGCTTAAAAGGTAGTAATCAATGGCTCAATGTCTAGTTGGTAGCTGGTATTGAGTGGAGTGCCCCAGGGGTCAGTTCTGGGGCCAGTTTTGTTCAATATCTTCATCAACGATCTGGAAGATGGAATGTAATGCACCGTCAGCAAGTTTGTGGATGACACCAAGCTTGGGGGAGTAGTAGACACGCTGGAGGGTAGGGCTATGATTCAGAGAGACCTAGACAAATTGGAGGACTGAACCAAAAGAAATCTCATGAAATTCAATAAGGACAAGTGCAAAGTCCTGCACTTAGGATGGAAGAATCCCATGCACTGGTACAAGCAGGGGACTGAGTAAGTAGAAGCTCTGCAGAAAAGGATGTGGAGGTTACAGTGGACCAATGCACTGAATATGAGCCGCCAGTGTGCCCTTGTTTTGCAGAAGGTAATAGCATACTGGGCTGCATTAGTAGAAGCATTGCCAGCAGATTGAAGGAAATGATTATTTCCCTCCCTTTAGCACTTGCGAGGCCACAACTGGAGTACTGTATTCAGTTTTGGACCCCACCACTATAGAAAGGATGTGGACAATTTGGAGAGAGTCCAGTGGAGGGCAATGCAAATATTTAAAGGGCTGGAGAACATGACTTATGGGGGGAGGCTGAGGGAACTGGGCATATTTAGTTTGGAGAAGAGAAGACTGCAAGGGGATTTAATAATAGCCTTCAACTACCTGAAGGGTGGTTACAAAGGAGATGGGGCTAGACTGTTTTCAGTGGTGGTAGATAACAGAACAAGGAGCAATGGTTTCAAATTGCAGCAAGGGAAGTTTAGGTTAACTATTAGGAAAAACTCTCTCACTTGGAGCATAGTAAAGCACTGGAATAGGTTACCCTGAGAGGTTGTGTAATCTTCATCCTTGGAAGTTTTTAAGACCTTGGTAGACAAAGCTTTGGCTGTGGTGATATAGTTGTGTATGGTCCTGGTTTGAAGTAGATGGTCCTTTCCAACCATAATTTTCTATGATTTTATGATTTAGCTATAATGTATCAGTTCAATATTCAGGGTTTTGGAGAGGCTGTCTTCTAGAACCCCAGAAACATATTTTCTAATCCTTTATTTTTAGGGCACAGTCCTGCATAGTTATTGCTATTCCTTGCTTCATGAATTTAGGTATTGTAGCAGGGGCCCAGCTGAGCCCCATACTTACTGGGGTGATAGCTGTCAGCACGCTCCCCAGGCGGCAGATCCCCAGATGGGCTGCCGGACAGGCAGTCAGCATGTGGCAGATACTCTCCAAGCTCCATTTCTAGACCAGGGTGAGGGCTGGAACCCCAGCTCTGCATGGAGATGGGCTACAGCCTGAGAAGAGGGCAGACAGCCAGCACAGGAAGTGCCACCTAAGGCCTAGAAGCTCCTTTGGGGCTCTCAGCACCTGTTGGCAGCAGGGCACAGGGGAGCAAGCAGAGGTCTGGGTTAGTCCAGACCAACCCAGAACTCCTCACATAAGGCTGCACAAACCCAGGGAAAAGGAGAATGTCAGCATAGGCATTGCCTCATGCAGTGTTCTTCTACCAAAACTGAAGACCAGGGACCAAGGACCAGGACAACTCTGACTCTCTGGATGGAATCCTGACTGCCACACTGCCATAGGAGGTCAGGTACCTTTAGGGGCTACACTGGGGTTCAGGATACTCCTGGCCCTACATTACCCAAAGGGCTCAGCCCAAGAAGGACCAGCTCACTCAGACTGGGCTCATATAAAGGGCAAGCCCTGAGGAGGTCTCACTGCCTGGGAAAAGATGGCCAAGATACTCTGCTGGGCCAAGGAGAGGCCTGAAGCAGACATGGACCAGGTTATTTAAATTATATTAGTTTATTCATTTTTTATATGGTCCGGATGCCGCTGACCACAGAACTGAAGCAAAGATTGAAGGGTTCAGCCGAGATGTGCTGACCCTGGAAAATGCAGTTTCCTTCCATTGTGGACTCCTCTGCCTGAACAACTAGGCCAGATAGCCAGTTTAGCTGGGCATCTGTATCACACCCCAAAAGAACACCAGAAGAGTGGAAGGGGATCAGGTGTAGGGGACGTGGAGCCCCACAGAAGACTCATAGATGTCATGACCCACACTAGTCTCAGCCAACTCTCACCAATCAGGTACCAGCTCCTGATACCTTTTTGAGTTACACCAAGTTATGGAGGTTGAGATATGAAAATAGGAGAGTGAAACAATCACTGAGCATGTGGCATTTGGGCCCCACCCCAGTGTAGCTACTCGGCCTGGGTCCTTCTACAGTATGCTTGGACTTCTCTTCTTTTCTTTTTGACTGAAGCTGGAAAATCCTAATTCTACTCTAGGTATCATGGCAGTCTTACTAAAATTTGTAGAAAACAGGGCAACAGTTCAACTTCAGGACTGGGCAATCCTGAGGCCTCGAGAAACTAAACTTTTAGAATAGAAATTAATAACTTGCCCTTTTTTGTTCTTTTAGTAGCATATTAAGTTAGCTTACTTGAAAAGTTTCTGAGAAGACTTTGAGTAACAAACGGAAAGACCCTAGTCAAGAAAAAAAAAAAAGAACCTTTCCCCACACTTAGACTTACACATGCATTGCTTTCCTGTCAAAGTCTGGGGAAAGCTACACATTACTGTTTGCAACATGTACCATAATTGCTTCTGTCCAGTGAGATTTTGGTGAGTTGTGAATGCAATTAATTTTGTTTTCATTTGCTTTTCATAATGCCTTTTATAACTGCATTTATAGTATACTAAATATTGAAAGACTAGATAGAACTCGTATAAAGTAATTCAGGATCTACCTCTAAGCATAAACCGCACAGGAAACATCATAAGCCATGACATGCCTAGGTGCCAGTGGAAGTCACCATTCATATGCAGACCATTTGTTGGATTGGTGAGGTCCCATCATTATATATTTTTTGGCAGTCCACCCCTTTACACAAGTCTATCACTACTGCACAATTCAGGAGGAATTAAAACTTAGGTCCCAACAACAATCCATGCAAAATTTGCTGCTTATATCACACTGGTGAGGGGTTTCATAATTAACCATCACCAAGTGTGAAGTAACTTACCAATTTGTCATCTATTTTATCTATTATTATCTTTTTATTGAAGGAACAAATGGCCAAGGTTTAAGGAAGGCAACTAATAGGTACAAATTCCATGCCCATCCCCAAGTCATTGATCGTACATACAAATTACTTGTTATATAAATCCTCTTTACCTAAATGACGCATAGATTTTGCTTTTTTTTTTTTCATCTGCATGGGCCAGAGTCTGCTCCTATTGTCAGTCTAGACTGGCTTCATTGACATTAATGGAAGAGACAGATGTTCTTAGTGGTTCCATGTGATTTGGAAAAATGGTAGTGTGATTAAAGACAAAATGGATCTTTTCAGCCCTGCTTTCCCCATCAAATGTCCAGACTTTTTGTAGCTCATGTAAAAACCTGGAATAAGGCAAGTGTAGAATGGTAGGAAAAGGAGATGATGTCTCAGGGGAAGAAGGTGTACACAGAGAGTTGCTCTGGAGTCTCTACAGACTATCCTTAGACTGGCTGTAGCTCCCAGAATTAAACCCATGACACCTCAGAGGTGAGCCAGGATAAAAATGTCAAGAAGTATGTGAGCAGGCCTGTCCTGCCCACCCTGCTGCGTTAGAGTTACCTGGACCTCTGGCTTATCCTCCCCACTTTCCTGCCATGCCTTGATGGTATAATGATATTTGAATGAGGAAGGATGATTCTTTGAGCAGAGGTCTTCTTCAGGGCTCCACCTCCCTTACACCCTGCCCCTTTCCTCTCAGGTGGTTGGTCGCTATTCTCCGTTGGTCCAAACTGTGAGGTATCTAGTAGAATCTATGTTCAAACTCAGGCAGGTTATTTACTTCGTGGTTTTTCGGCATCAGTTTTCTATGGTTGAGCCTCTCTTTGGCTTAACTAATTGGGTTATACTCCACCTGTCTCTACCCCTTTCTTCTGGGGATTCTACATTTCTGTGTTTATTCCTGAATACTTTGTTTAGGCTTTCTGGTTTCTTCCAGCCTTACTTCAGGTCTTGTAGATTAAATCTCTTTTAAAGACCCAGGTGTAGGGAGTACGACCCTGCTAACTATAGCTCAGACACAAAGGGGATCTTCTCCCCAGCTGACCCTCATTTACCCACGGACAATAAATAAAAAGAGAGATTTCTTACTCTTGGTCTCCATTGTTTCTAATTCCAGAATACAAACAAACAAACAAAAAAAGGTTTGATCGCTCTTGCTTCCTTCACAGTTTGAGGGCTCTGTTAGGCTATCACCATCCAGTTTAAGCCCTGCTTTTCTTCTCCCGAGTGTGCCATGCAAATTTCCTCTTTGCTCTGGCTGCCTCAGTTTCTCTCAAGGTCCCACTTTGCTCAGTGGGTCTGTTCTCTCCCTTCTCCTGTTCAGCTTCTACCGATTGTCCCAGGGGGTTTTCTCCACTTGACCATGGCTCTAGGGACTTGCTGGGATGACTCTCATTACCCCGTGTCCACTGCTACTTAGCTCTCTGGGCATGCAGGGGTGCTCCTTGCTTGGGGCTCACTTGAGTTGTGACACTCCCCCTAGGGTTCACCCACTGGGGTTCTCAGCTCCACTGGTCTTTCTCCCTGGTCCAGCTGCCCAGTTCCTACTCCTAGAGATGCTGAACACCACACCTTTTTTGGCATTTCTTATTAAACTGTCCTGTCTTCTGTCCAGGCCAATCAGAGCCAGCTCCCCAGGGCCTGCCTGTTTCCCTGGCTTTCCCCAGACCTTTTCCTTTGGTGCACTGGGGGATTTGCTGCTTGTCTGGACCTGTCCGGGTAAGTTTTCTGACAGTGCAGCTGGCTCCACAGGGATATAGCAGGGGGTTGGCCCCCACCCCAGCTACAAGGTGTAACTGTAGCATAGCTGTACAGCTGTGGAACAATCATGCTTCAAGTAGGTTCCCCACATCCCCAACAATAGGGACAGCACATAGGCAAAGAAACCAGTGTTTCTGTTTCAAAGAGTCTCAGAGTTTGTTCTCCAATGCTAATGGTCTAGTTTATGTATGCTAGCTGTCTTCCCTTCCAGAGCCTTCTACATGTTTCCAAGCTCTTCATGGCAAAGAAAATCCTAAGGGTATATAAACCAGGTAGAAAACCAAGACTAGCTGACTCTGAGGGCTTCTTCCTCAAGAGATGCACAGCTGTTCTCTGGGACTGAGCCAGTGATAAAAGAGTGTTGGGAAGAGCAGAAGCAGGAAAGGATGAACCGGTCGGCAGAGTGTTCAGGGAAGGAGAGAACTGGGTAGAAAGAGAGAGTAATAAGGTGAACTTACATGTGACACTTAGATCACATGAAAGCTGTGGAATATTAAGCAGTGTTAAAGTTAGAATGTACTGTGAGCAATCACAAGTTAAGGGTTAATACAATTTCTTGCCTGTAGAGCTCTGACTTGCCACTAGAGGGCATGACTAGGATTCAGGACATCTGGGCTCTAACCCTGTTCAGAGGGGGAGGGGGTCTGGGAGCAGTGCATCCTGGGATGCTGGAGGTCTGAAAACTGTTCTTTTTATCTCCATGGTGCAGACTGAAGTTACCCTAACACAAACTAGGTAGCATGGCCCAAGGTTAACCCTCACCTGAAGCAGTGTGATTTTGAGATGTTCAGAGAGCACTCACCATGAGCTTAGAAACTTTAGTATGTGGTCACTTGCGTTTTAAGTAACCTTAGTATAGTCTATATGTAACATGTAACTTCAACCTAAAAGGAACAGTGCAGACACAAGATAAGGCAAGTGTAAATAAAATAGGATAAAACCCTTATTAGATTAAAGGCCTTTCATATACTTTCCTTGTGTTACATTTCCCTGTCAGAAATTGCTTTAGGTCTTTGAGCAGTTGTATTAAGGCTCTGTTATGTAATTATGAATGTGAGAGGGGGGTTTGCCAGCTGTGACTGAAATAGGAAGGAGAGCTACAGGACGGAACAGAAAGAAGGACAAGACCACAGGACAATCTCTTTATGAAGGTATGTGCCTGGGTGGATCCAGGGCTTTGGAAAGGGGATGTAGGAACAGTGACCTGTGCTGCAGGGGTGGCTGTACCCTCTGCTGTACCTCACATACACACACAACAGGACACCACTGGAACAGCAGCAGGGGACTGTTTTAAGTCTCTCAAGCTGGTAAAAATCATCCCTCTGGTTTCCTTTCCCCTCGGTGCTCAGTTGCATATTCCCTCCCCTCTCCTTCCCTTCTCTCACCCACCATGGCCACTGCTGCTGTTCCCAGCCCCAAAGCTGCTCCTTCCTCTCTGCATTTGGGCTGCATGTGGAGCCAAGCTCACAGCTACAGCAGCAGGCAGGTTCCCTTTTTACATACCTGTCTCTGGGCTGGCAGGGAACATCCAGGGGACCGGGCAGGGAGGATTTATCGTCTGCTTGTATAGCTATGTTTTTCACTGATCTTGTCTTTTTCTGATGCAGCTCTCAGACTTTGTGTAGTATAAAGTTTAACAATTCAAGACTCTACCGTACATACTTGGTCCCCTGGAGAGCAGATGAGCCGACTGCTGTTGTCTCTGACTGAGCCCAGCTCTGAGTAGAGCCCAGTTGAAGCAGACAGGTGCAGCTCTGGAGCTCCCTCCACTCCCACCTCCTGGGCAGCTGGAGACAGTAGCAGCAGTGGGCAAGAGCAGGGGAGGGAAGCAAAGGGGTGGTGGGGAATGATGTTGAGCATGGAAGGAAAAGGAGGTGGGGATCGTTACTTGCTTTGGGGACTTAAAAAAAAATCTCTGGCTGCTCCTCCCACAGCTTGATCAACTGAAAGGAGGTATATGTCTATACCACTGCACCCCCTAGGATCCACTCGTGGGTATGTGCCACTGTGAAAATGTTTGAGGACCCCTATTTAAGAGCAGCAGTAACTTCTGGTACTTCAGAAAACTAAGGGTTTATTTCTGCAGAGTAATTAGAGAGGACCAAGCTCATGTGTGTGAATTTGCAGTGTACTGGCTACTCCATTCTAGCTTCCCACTTGGATGCTTTAAATGTATACTAAGAATGTATTTATGCAAGAGGTACTCTTGCACCTCTTCAAAGGGCATTTGAAGAGGTGCAACCGTACATAATAAAACAGAATAAACTACTTCATACCTATTGTGCTATTAGAGTGTCCACATAGGGCATTAGTGCAGAGTAGATAGTGTGCTGGAAATTCATTCTCTCCCTTAATGTGTATCAGCTTCGTGTAGATGAATCCTTGACTAAATCCTTGTCTGGGCTGAAAATTTTAGCTAACAGTCTTTCCTCTGGAAAGTCAGAGCCACCTAGTGCCTGTGAGAAAAAATGTTTGTAAAGTAAAATGCACACATTTCTTTTTGGTTTAGACTGCTCCCTTAAAAACCCACCAATATTATTGCTAACAAGTTGTATACAAAATTAATTACAATTCTGGATGTTTCTGGAAATAGCATGTCCATTAGCACACACAGCAAACTAAAGGCAATTATCCAGACTGCACCATTAACTTGTATTTACAAATTTGTTCCATACATGAAGTGCTTAAGAGGAAGAAATAAGATTGGGCAAAGACAATGGCTCTTTCAGGGCCTCTTTTAAGTTTGCAAGTTTAAAAAAAAAAACTTCAATATAATTGCCAAATCTTTCCCTCTCAATGTGCAATTAACTTCCTTTTCCAATTATCTACTCAATTACGACCTAAAAAATCACTTGCATTAGAGTGTGGTTCCACTGTAAGAGATGATGCAGAGAAAATGGCAATGTAGGGTTCCATGTTTATCCTCTGTCAGTGATTTAAGATCCAATATGAACAGGTTATAAATAAAAAGAATCTCTCTCTCTATATATATCTATACATCTATATATTGATATATCGATATTAGTTAGTTAGTTATTTTTCTCAATCCCCATCTGCCAGCCCTGCTAATTCGACTTGAACTCTAAGAGTCAAACAGGATCATTTCCAATAAATGCTTCTGCATCCTGAATAAAGCTTTTGCAAACCAAATTAAACAGTATACATTGTATGGAGTCCAAATTTCTCCAATTATGCTCTAGTGACACCTGTGCTACTCCATTATCTTTAAAAGTCTTGGACAGGTATAACTCTTTGGAGTCTAAATAATCATATGAGCCATGTCTGAGACACAAAGTGGAATAGAATCCATCTCACTGCCTGTGGTGGATGAACAGCACTAACAAGAGAAGAATAATACAATCGCTAAACTTTTGTCACTAAAGTCAGCAGATACCAACTAATTAGCTTGTAATAGTTGCTGTCATTTTCACTGCAGTGGGAGTTGGTCAAATCTCTTGCACACACACACACACACACACACACACAAAATGAGAAGACAGCATTTATTTGTAGGTTGAACCAAATGATTATAAATGAATTGAGGGATGTCTCCTGGGATTGGACATAAAGGTCTTGTAAACTGAAAATTTTATAAACAAACAGCTGTTGGGAAAATACCATTATGCTGTAATAGCTGCTATTAAAATCCATTAGCAATCTTGATGGCCTGTTTGAATTTGATGCATCATTTGCTCTGAACAGCATTTCTTTCTAAAGATTTTAGTAAAATATATTTAGATTATAAAGGACAGCAGCAATAGACTAGGAGATTAATACCAATTACATATTTTACTTGCATAAGCCAATCAAGCTTTGAGGAATACTGCATATTCTCCAGTTTCAAATGTCATTTAGCAAATATAAAGAAATTAATCTAAAGGTTTCTGTATCACTAAGGGCTTGTTAACAAACTATAACATTGGTAGTTATAGTTCTGCTCCAGCAGAATATTTCTGGATTAAAACTGAGTCTGTCTTTTAGGCAAACCAGAAAAACCTCTCTATTTTTAAATCTCTGAGCATTCCCAGTTGACTCAAAACTGTCATCCTATTCCTGCTCATAGCCTCATATAACACGTTGGGTGCCAGCTGCCTTCAGGGCGGGGTAGGTATAGCTCATATTTCTGCCAGAATTAGTCAGACTTCTAATGAGATGTTGAAAAATGTATTTTGCCAAAAGATATACAGGGATTCTCTTCTTATAGGATCAATTCTATAAGAAGATGTAACTTCATCTAAAATAATCCTCTGGAAGCATATATTTGACTCCTTATAAATGGAGTAATATATAGAGAGAGAGAGAGAGAGAGCGAGAGAGAGAGAGAGAGAGAGAGAGAGAGATGCACACACATATATATATGTGTGTGTGTGCACATCCCATTTTATATAATACAAACACACACACATTATATTATATATATAATCATTTACTGATGCTCCAAGAGCACCATCTGGTGGTTGAGCAGGTATAGAAACATGAGTCTTTGTGACATTTTAGCTATACAGTAACCAGCTTTTGCTATCAGTATTATTTTTATTTCCTATTATCTATGCATATACAACATTTCAGTTTATTACATAGTTTGCTTTGCCTTGTTTTGTTTCCAAGTTATAAAAGTCTACAAATGCCCTGATTGGGGAATGCTTTACAATTAATATTTGTGCATGCGTGTTCACACATACACACGTGGATTTTATGTAAAACTTTTCCTTTCTTTTCTCCTCATCTGTTTTCTTCCCCCATCCCTCTTTCTCCCAACTTCTCCTTTCTCTTCTATAGATGCCCTACAAGCAGCTTGCTGTTCAGTGGTGGCTATAGAGGTAGTTAATTATGGTTAAGAACAGACGTTCGGAAGCAGTCTAAGTTTTGTGCTTTACCCTAAGTGCCCTAGGTTAGGTGAAGAGCAAACAGAAGAGACATTTGCCCTTGTGGGGGAGCATACAGGCTGTCTGCACTGTCTGAGGCCAGCAAGTTGGGTGTGCTCCCACATGCCTCCCTGCAGGCTGCCAGAAAATACTGAGCCCAGCAGAGCAGTCAGCCACCCCTGATTCATCAGTATGGCCCCTCTCCCCAGCCCCACTCCCTTCCTGTAGCTGGCTGTCAGCTGTGATGGTGGGCAGAAGCCCCCACCATGGTCTCTCTAGACCCAAGCCAGCACAGCTGGGGGGGGGGGGGGAGGGGGGCTGCACAGTGGGAGACTCTGCTTCCCTCTTTGCTGCCCAGCCCAGCTGGCCAGCATGGCCCCCCAGCCCTGCCTCCTGCCTGGGGCTGCCACTGACAGCTGGCAAGGGGGGTTAGTGCTGAGGAAAGGGGCTGTGCTGGCCAGCCAAGCCAGGCAGTGTATGTGGGGAGGGATGAAAGCCCCTGCTATGTGGTGCCCCCAGCTGTGCTGGCTCAGGCTGAGGTTAGGGCCAGCCAAAGCCAGCCCCAAGCCCACCACCCAGCTGCCACTGACACCTGGAGTGGCCCCCAGCCCTGCTGCCTGCTGGTGGCTGGCTTGATTAGTCTGCTTATCCAGAGCAGATGAGTGCGTGCCACTCTGTGAAGTAGGGTTAGTGAGGGTGCTGCAAAGCAGGCTGGGATGCTGGGGACTGAAACCTAACTTGAGTCAATAGGGGATATGGTATAGAAGTTGGATAGACCAGTCTAACCAAAATCACTTAAGTATGATGCTACATCTACCCAGATCTATCTTAGACTGGGTTCTGCCATTTTAAAACTAGTCTGTTGTGTTGAACTTCTGTACTGTTAGAGGTTTACACTGGTTTTCAGTCACTTATACTGATTTTATGTGTAATGTCTTTACCTAGCTTAAATTAATCTGCAGTCAGGCAAAAGGTAAGGCAGAGTAGCACTTTAGAAACTGATGCTGACAAAGGCAATAACCTGGTTCATCAAATTGTGGCTATGTAACATAAGTGGTTCCTTTCTACTATTTCTTGTCTTCAACCCTCTGCCTTTTCCTCCTGGCCAACTATTTAATTGTAATAGAAAGATAAATCACCATCTCCCATATTTAAGAATGTTTGCCACACCAGGGATGGGACAGTAGCCAGAACCATGAGTAGGTAATAGCAGGAGATGCAGAAGATTTGGGCCCAGATCCTCAAATACATTTAAGCACCTGAATAGAAGGGAGGTGCCTAAATACTTTTGGGGTCTGACTGTTTTCTATCGATTTGGACTGTTCGAAAGGGCAAAGTCATAAGTTCTTTCACTAAAGGACCTACATTTTTGTTCCTTGATTCCCAGATATTTCTTCCTCTTTTTCCTATTTTGGTTGAAAAAACTTGACCTCCTTCTAGTACCAAAAAGAATAGAAATATTGAAAAGAGATAACCTGGTAATAGGTTGACCTTTGTAAACTATGACAACCATTTAAGTTCAGGGACTTCTATAAATAGATGCTGAACTTCCTTACCATTTCCCACCCCCCCAGTCTTTCTTCATCTCTCTGAAATTTTCCAATCCATGTTTCTCTCTCAGGCTTTTTCATTGTACATTTTCTTTTTACTTTACCAAGTATTTTTCTCTCTGTGTCTTTTCCCTTTGCTCTTTTTCCTTTCCCTTTCTGGTTTTTTCTGTTTCTAGCCTTCAGTTTTTTTTCTATTCTTCTCTTCTCTTCTATTTCAGTCCGCCAACTGATTTCTCCTTGTACCTCAAAATCACCACACACATTCCTTTTTTCCTCCTGCATCTTCCTGCCTTATATGTGCTTCTGTGCCTTGAGCCTTCAGCTGTCTCTTGTTTGGCCCAAACCCAGTCCTTGGTCAGACTGCCTTTGCTCTAGCCTCTCTTCATTATTGCTCCTTAAACCATTTTCCCATTATTTCCCTCAATAATAATGGAATAGTATGGCCATGACAACAGTCTCCCTCTTGCCATCCCTCTTTTCATCCACAGGATGGAAGAAACAGACTCTTGGAACAACAAGTCAGACCAAGTCAGGGGTCAAATGGAAGATAGTGAACAGCAAAAGCCAACAACACAAATCAAAACATAAATAAAACAGCCCCCCAAACAAAACAAAGAGAAAAACAGATAGCAAGGAGGCAGCAAATATATGGATAAAACAATATATAACAAATGGAAGAAGGCAAAATAATCAGTGTGAATTGGAAATTATGAAGTGTAGAAGATCGACTAGGGAGACAAAAGATACCAAAGGAAAAATCCATGGCCGACAGAAATAAGCACAGAAAATAATTTATAAGTATGTCAACATCAAAAGAAATGCCAAGGATGGGGTAGGACCATTACTAAATATTACAGGGAAAACTGCTATTGCAAGGTACACACAGCATAAGTCTTTGTATTGTGTGCTGAATTATTTTTTCATATAGCAAGTGGATAGTACAGTATTGCCCAGTGTCTTAAGAGCCAAACAACCTCTACTAGACAGAAATATTTTTAAATATACAAAGCGAAATAAACTGTAACCAACAATTCTAAAAGAACTAGCTGAGGAGATCCCCGTGTGGTTGATATTAGTTTTATAAAATTTTTTGAATATTTAGAGAACATGGGAAGAATGCTAATGTTTTGTCAATATGCACAGAGCAAGTTGCCCAAAGGCCAGCTAATAAACAATGAAAGGTTAAAAATTTAGTTAATTCCAGTCCATATATTTTTATGGAAAATAGGCCTTGTCAAATAAACCCAGTTTCATTGTTTAATGAAATTACAATTCTGGTTGGTATGTAACAGATCTGTCCATCATAGTCTGGATTGGTTGATAAACTGGGCCTATTAAAAAAGTATTCTAATATTGCCAGATGCAGATCTATACATCTAGAAACATAAAATTGAGGTTGTATCAAATGAAAGACTATCCCTGGAAAGCAAGGATACTGACAAAGACTGAGGTGTCTTAACTGGAAATAAAACCTGACTATTAGCTCCAAGTATGATGCTGTTGTAAAAAGTGTGATCCTTGAATGCAGACACATTAGGTAGAATTAGGGAGGTCATTTTATCTCTGTATGTATCATTGGTGAGACTGATGTTCAGCTGTGATCTCCACATTTTTATAAGGAGGTTGAAAAATTTAAGTGTATGTAGAAAAGTACCACAATAATTATTTGGGGTTTAGAGAAAAAAAAGTCGAGCGAAACACATAAAGAGTTGTATGTGTGTAGCTTATCAAGAATACTGAGAGGACTTGATTTCTGTGTATAAATACCTTTACAAGTACAAAATACTGAGGACAAAAGACCTAGTGGACAAAGGCAGAACAAGGACCAAAGACTGTAAACTGAAACCAGACAAATCTAAATAAGAAATTAAGCACAAGTTTTTAAGAGTGAAGGTAATTGGTCACTGGAACAAACTACTAAGGGACATGGTGGATCCTCCGTCTCTTGAAGGTTTCAGATCAGTGCCTTCCTGGAAGAAAGAGGCGCCACTGGGCGCTTAAGTGCCCTAAACAGCAATATCAATGGTAGAGCTGCCCGTGATGCAGTAATGGTCAGGCCAGAAGTGTAGTACCCTCCACCCCTTCCCCCAGAGCAAGTGCCCAGACCTAGTGCATCAGTTGTCCTCACTTTGTTATGCAACTACTGGGAGATAGATACGTTTGACTAAAATATTTCTCAGCTATTGATTAAGCTCAGTATAGAGGTAAGTGGGTGAAATAGAATAGCCTGTATTTAGATGATCAGAGAACATAGTCTAACGGTCCTTTCTGTTTTTAAACTCTATGAATACATGTTATGTGTTCTTGCCTGATAGCTTTCACATCTGGCTGTTTTTTTGCAAAGCTATCACTGTACCATTTTTTCAGGGTTTTTTGTTTTGGTGTAAATAAGTATACAAATTGTGGCTATAAGTTTTTCAGTTACCCTTGACCGCATTCTTTTTAAATATATGAAGTCTTAAGACAACTTTATTAAATATAATTATAGTGTGTTATAGTATGACCTGTATAGAACAACTACATTAACAGTGTTATAGCTCTACTTAGAAAGCAGAAAATACTATAGATAATCTATAGCTTTTGTTCATATTCCATCAGAATATGCTGTTCTGTCCAAAGTGAAACACTTAATGAAATTGGGTTTTGGAAGAAAATGGAAAGTTTTACATTTTTTAGATGAAGCCCTTTGATTTATTAATTTCAAATTACTTTTAGAATATATTTACTTTGCAATATATAATACAAAGTGAAAAGGGAAAAAAAATCAAATTAAAATGATTTTCCTCCAAATTTCCTTTGCAGAAAATTTTAGATTTTTCATGTTATGTTTTATTTCAGAACAAAGCCAGATTTTGAAATCTCATAATCTTTTGTGAAACATATTTCTATTCTCTGTAGATGTCTATGGTATTCCTGCATTTTGAGATGATTTTCTATCTCATAACTTCTATGGAAAAAGTTCATTACTCAGTGTAGGAGTTAGACGTGATAGACAGTATATAAGGCAAATGAGTAAGGAAGCACACACTGAAAGTTGAGAACAAAGAAATGTAGAACTTTTACCTTACCGATTATTATTCATTTTATCCACAAAATAAAGGCAGGCGTCCTGTAGAAAATATAGGGTTTGCAGTTAAACATTGATTCTGCATCACCATTGTGTAAATCACTGGAGTTACAATAACATGGACCCAGAGTAACACAGTGGACATTGAATCCATGTGCTATTATATATACACAGAAAAGTGTGGAGTAAGGGTTACGCAGAGAACCCTATTTTTGTTGTTGTTTTTATTTTCTGCCATGTGAATGCTTGGGTTCACATTAATAAAATGGTATGGAATTTCCTACATCTTTTAAGAAAAGAACGAAAACAAAAGAAATCCTACTATATGTAAGTGTTCAGTAGATAGCAGTAGATTGGCTGTGCCATAAATTATGTGCAATCAAAGCAGCCAAGCTCTTTGTCTTGTTCCATTGCTTCTTTCCATGCCTTATGGAAGAAGGTTCTCATGGAATTCTCAGACAATCACTAAAGACGTCGTTAGCTCCGTGTCGTGCTGCTGTACAAGTTCCAAGGGGATATACCATATGCCAAGATCAATGTAATATCATCCAAGAACCTAAATGAGTTGAATACTGAGCATATATTTCGGTAAACTGATTTTCTATTTAAATTGTGTTTGTTTATTCTGAAAAAAATCCTATTGATTCATTCTTGAGCAGAGAAAAAGGGACTTTCTTACTCTGCATGCACGCACACACATCCTCAGTTATAACCACATATAAGCACTGTGTGAAGAACTTTAACCAGATTAACCACTGCTCTTCAACTTCTTAGGACAGGTCATTGAGCCAGATTTACAGCTGTTTTGCGTCACTGGAGTAATGAAGATAATGCTATGTCTCAAACTAGTCACCTTATTTTGGGTAACTGATTCTGCAATATCTTGGACTTTATATAGTCACTTATACCTGCACATAGTAAGTGAAAATCTACTCTGAAATGCACACATGAACAATATGTGGAACAGTGGAGAATTAGGCCCAGTGTATGAACAGCCAGATTGACATTAGGTCAGAATCAGTCCTCCCTGATATCCACACATACATTTACAATGACCCAACTTATAGTTTGCTTATAGAAACATTAAGTAAAGGTGTAGACTTAGGTTTACTTAAGTAAAGGTGGGATGAGTGGGCATGAACCCTGGGTGCCATTCTAGAGGGGGTGAAAAAAATAATAGCAGCCACTAACTGCAGAAGCAGCCTGGCTACTGCTGCTGCCCTCTGCACTGATGGCATCCAGGGAGAAGAACTGCCCAGTTATGCCTTTTTATAGAACACCGAAATTATTTCAGACGTTAAACTTTGTGCTCAGTGAGTGTTGATACAAAATATAAACACGCATACAGTTGGTGAACTTTCACTAAGTGCAGCTGAGTGCATGGCATCAGAGAGGCATCTGCGAGTACTTTTTTTTCTTGCTTCGGTAGATAATGACTCTTGCATCTCATCTGAAGGAACTGACTGTTTAACAAATGAGTTGCTGAAGGCATCTCACTTAACTCGCACAACTGCAAATACTTTGTATCGTTATTAAAACTTCAGTGAATTACAAAAGCCTGTTATCAATAATATTTGTAATTTTTTGTGTGTGGCCAGTATAAAATTAATTGATAGTCTCAGTCCAGAACCTGATGTTGGGAGATAGATGCCAGAATATTTTACCCCGTTGAAGTCAATGGAATGATTTCTTTTAATTTCTGTGTGCAGCTTAGGCCCTTGAATATCCCTAACAAGATCTGAATGGAAATGGGGAAACTACCACTTTAAAAGAGATGGTACTTCAGGTCAAAGTGTTTGTACATGGGCAAAGAAGTATGTGGATGTCTATTTTGCCGCTACATGATTTATATTTGTAATAGAGAAGTTCAATCTTCAGCAAGGCCAGTTCAGCTCATTTTATGGGCAGCATATTTAATAAAAATGGACATTCTATAAAATACATTTATTTATTTTTTTATTGATATAAACAAGAAAAAAATGCTAATTTACTGGCATAAACCAGAGAAAATGTAAGTACACCATAATGTAAGCGTGGTGTTGTTTGGACTGTCCAAAGTGAAGGACTGAGGAAATACGTGGAAGCACATTGTGCATCTATTCAGCTTAATGGAATAAAAGTATATTTAGGAATTTATGCTCTTTGGTACTTAGATATATTTCCATGATGATGGCACATCCTGTTGGTCTTAGGGCTCAGGAAGTAGAGGGATAGTTGAAAATAGTCTATATATTGAGTTGACTATCGCAAGACGCAGTTGTGAACACATTACCATTCTATTCTAAACCTTCTTGAAATCCATGAGTCTTTTCGTTAACATCTGTGGGCACTGGATCTGACGCCGTTTGCATAGGAGTGCAAAATAAATAAGCAATGGACTCAGATAAATGTGGCAAATAATGATTTGCCACATTTGGAGGGTGTAAGTAGAGAAGGGAGAGATTGTGAAGAACATGGTTTGAAAACAGGAAATCCTGAGAAAGGGTGAGGCAAGAGGGGGAGGAAACATTCTGAAAGACAAGGTATGGAAAAAGGATAGCCAAAAGAAAAGGGAGAAGGCTTGGGTAAGAACGAAACCATCAAAAAACCTCCCCAAAACCACACAGAGTCACACCTTTTAAATAAAGAATTAGGAGTCACCTCAACATCAGCTACTGTTGCAAAGTGCCCTGAATAGCTTCTTGTGGGTTAAAGCTAGCTGATTATTTTCAAAGCAGTGCTTTGGTGATGAAAACCTTTATCTAGACTTGATATGGGTAAAGCAGGGCTGTATTGGCGAAAGCAATACTTTTTTAATACCTGTCAAATTATACTGTTGAGCCATTCACCTACCTGTGGTGGAGATACAATAGAACCAAAAACTGTGATGGAGCTGTAGTACGATCAACATCTACTCACGCACAGGGGAGAACAGGACACATGGAATTAAGTGTCAAATCCAGCCACAGTATTTCTAAATCCACTATCTGCTCAGGAACGAGCTTATATTTTCTTAAACTTGAGTGAACATGATTTTCAAAGATTAGAGAAGAGCAATCGTTTATGCAGTGGTATCATTTTTCTAACTATGTCTTATAGTACCCATTAAGCAAACAGCTTCGTTTACAACAGCATCTGTGATTAACTAATCCTGCTTTCCACGCACAAGCAAGTAACTCACTGAAGTCAAATGGGAAACTTGCAATTTTATCTCCAATATGATGATGGTGACCTGCAACTTATGGCACCTTTTTGAAAGGAAGCAACAAACACTTGGATGATCATTTTTGTGCCTGTTTGAGAAATCTTCTAGTATTAGTCTAAGGTGGCAAATGTAAAATGCCTGTAAGAAACCAGCTTAAAACAGAGTACTTAAAAAAAAACCCCATGCCCTGTTTTTTTTTCTTTTGATGATGCTATTTAGGGAGAATTAACGTTTTGAGACAGTATCTGTTCTTTTGTGGATTTGCAGTGGTTAAATCAATAGTTAATGAGGTTCGTCATGTAATTTGAGCCTCTAGTTTGTTTATGCTAGACCAACTTTATCCATACTCCAAACAAATTATCTCTTATAATCACCAGCCTGAAGATAAATCTCTAAATGTTTTTCTGATGATAGTGCTGTGGTTGGCAGGTGTTAAAAGTGCCTCCCAGGGACAAAGATTGAAGATGGGCTTGTTCCCACAAATCCTTCAGGCGAGGATGTTTAGCTTTCTATCCTGTCTTCTGCAGAGGAGCCTTGTATGGTGCCCTGCTAATGAAATCTAATAGGCAAAGGTCATATATCTTTATGAAGAAAAATGCAATGCTGGTGAGTGATGAATGTGCTCCATGGGGTTCAGTGGACGGTGCTCAGGGATAAAATCTATGTTTAAACAGTGTTACAGACTGCTTGGCATATATATATTCTTAGTGCCTTAACTATGTTTTGTAAACTTCCTTTGTACCTGGCCATATGAGTGAAATAAATATAAAAACAACTCTCACTGACATTCATACTTATTTGCTTAAAATTAAAAGTAAATAAGACCTGAGATGGTCGGCCATCTGCCAGTTTTTAGACTGATGATAGATGCAGGGAGCCACAGTTCATACAAAAAAAATATTTGTGATATCTTATGTATCCTGTTTTTAAAATGTTGTGTTAAAAAGTAATGATCCCCAAAATGTAGAATCTATACTATTGAATGTAAAGCTACTGGTTTGATACTTGGTTCAGACATCTGTAAATCAAGATCACTATATCAGTAATAAATAGAATTTAAATGGAATATTCAGGTACTAGGTTGCATATAGAGCTTTTGAAGAATGCCCTTCAGGCCCTTTAAGAAATCTTTAATCTGAAGTTAGAAGGAATTAAATAAACCAGATATTGTTGAATTACTGCTGTTTTTAGAGAAGTTACCAGTTCATTTGCTGTAGTTATACTGCTGAGCTAAGAGACAGTTCAATAAATCAACTCAGGCTTGATGGATTCTACAAACCATTGCAATAAGTGCGTGGAAGAGGAAAGAAATCTCTTAGTATTCCCTGTTTGACAAAAGGGTATGCAAAGAGCCTGAATGGATGAATGGTTGATTAATTTTGCCAGAAATTTTCTTGACAGCTAGAAATGTGTTTTTGTGTTACCATGTTTGCATGGGAGTTATTTTGTAAGGTATGAATTATTGCATATAAATTTACACCTGAGACTTAGCTAGCTAAAATAGACAGCTCCTGGTCAGTACCAATCCTTGTGATGTTTCTCAGCAGTTTAGTAGAGCACACCCAGGAGATTGGTCTCTGGTAACTTTGCCTGTTATCTCTTGCTAATCTGTGGTCAGTGAAATTAAATATTTCATATGATTCGATATTAGTCTGATGTGCAACTTTCACAAGTATTTTCAATGAATGTGCAAGCTATTGATATTTTAAAAGTTTTTAAAACAGAGTAACATAAAGGAGACAGGAAAGGATAGAAACAGGTATAATTTTTGTTTGCAAATAACATACTGACTTCTAAGACAGGGGATTTCACCTGTGTGGGCATGTCTACACCTGTAGTTACATGCGCCTAAACTTAATGCATCTTTGTTTAAGGCACTTTAAGGTGATTTAGGTGCACATCTACACACAGATGCACTAATACGCATTAAGGCACATTGAATTTAGGCTAAGTCACATTAGCATACATGTAGCTGCACTAATGCACATCAACATGGTACATGTCCCTTGACACACACCATGTTAATGCTCATTAAGCATCTACACGAGTGCTAATGCGACTTAGCTATGCCAGCTTAAATTTGGTACTTGCTTTAAGCAGGTATCACATTTAGGTGGGATTAGCCTAAAATCACCATTTTTAAGGTGCATTAAGGGCATGCATGTGTGGACGCACGTCCTTAATGCACCTTAAAAATGGTGATTTTAGGCTAATCCTACTTAAAAGGCCTACATGTAGACAAGCCCTCCTTTCTCCCAACTAAAACTGCTTTGTCTCTTTATCACTATTTCATCATGTTTATTTAGTAATATAATGTATCAGTAATTCCTTGACATGAAGTTTCATTAGTTATATCTAGAATGGAGACTTGTGGCTATTTGGAGCAGAGTGAGGGTATGACATTGCAGCAAGAGAGATGTCAGTGCCAAAATCCAAGTTAACCCTTCCCTGGCCTTGGAACTGCCATAGTTTTATATGGCAAGTAAAGATCCAAAACTCTGAATTTGACGGTGGTTCTAGTGCCAGGGCATGATTAACATGACTTTATAGTGACACCTCCTCCTTTCACAGCATCCTGCCCCTGCTAAGCTGCACATTGACATAAGGTCTAGCTCCTCTGTCTCCATTACAGTGCTTCCCTTTACTGAGTGCCCAGAGCTTGTCACACACAGTAGCTGCTTTGTGTCACTTGTGGTACATATGTCCAGAGTTAGGGCATATGTTATCCACCTCAGTGGTCAGAAAGAATTGCCTCTCACTATTCAAATATGATGCATGGTTAAACTAGGCCCCTTATAATGGAGAAGGAATCACTGTTTGAAGTTTTAGATAATGGCCATTGCTGAAGGCAGGCTGTTCCATTGGGTGACTTGGATGTTTTACAACTATCTGACCGTTTCTATTTTCTTTTGATACAGTGAAATACTGTACTTCAGCTGGAAAACCTAAAGCATGCTGGTTGTCATGACCAGGTCTGAGAATGCTAGATGATAGGGCTGTGAGAAGCTTCGATTGCTGATTAGATTCAGAGGCGATTCAGCCTGATTCGGTGGCAGAATCTCCAAATCCAAATCGAATCGGGAGACCAATAAAAAGGTCCAAATCAATTTGAAGCCTCCAAATTGATTCGGAAAAGATTTGGAGAGCTTCAGAGAGATTTGGAGATTTGGGCAGTCCCTGCTTGCTGCCGCAGGGAGCTGGACCCAGACTCCATGCTGGTAAGAAGGGGGGTGGGGAGGCTGGAGAAGGAGGAAGGGGAGGCCCCACTCCCTTGCTGCTCCCCCAGCCCCTGTGAGCCCACCGACCCCTGCCCACTCTCTCAGCTTTGTCAATGACTGCCCCGCCTGGCCCCAGTGTCCTGATGCTTTAAAAAAAATAAAAAAGCCCTGCACTCACTGGCTGCTGCAGTGGCTGTTGGGGCCTCTGAGGCCTTATGGTAGAGCCACCCCCCACAGCATGGGGAAGAGGGGGGCAGTAGGGAATCTCTCCCCCCCAGCAGAAGCTGGTGAGTGAGGGGCTTTTTTTTTTTTTTAAGTGCCGGGACCCTGGGGTCAGGCAGGACAGCCATTGACGGGGCTGGGAGAGTGGGTTGGGGATGGGGCCTGTTTGATCGAGAGATTTGGCTGATTCGGCGGTGGCTGAATCTCCAAATCAGATTTGGCTGAATCGATTCGGGACAGTGATTTGAATCACCAAATCGAAACACTGTCCCCCGAATCAGCCAAATTCACATCCAAAGCAAATACTAGCCACTTTGCACAGGCCTACTAGATTTAGGTTTAGTTGTATGGCCTTTTTTTTAGAACTTTCTAAAAAAATTGAGACTTCCCCAATACACGTGTGCTTGTTCCAACTGTTTATACATTTGAAACACTTGAGACTTTTGAAACTTGTTACAATTATATATTTAAAATGCAAATCAAAACAGACAAACCAGAGTTTTAACACATACATGTCTGAACTTTTTTCAACAAATTATCTCAGTTTATTGAGTCAGAAAGCAGGTGTTAGTGTTATGATCAGTGGGAAATCTATATTTGTTGTGGCGAGCATAGTTCCTCAGTGAGGACATAATGTAATCATTCAATTGATTATAATTTAATTATCCAACTCACAATATGGGTCCTAATGTCCAGAACGCTTGCTTGGTTAAGCTTATGCTAGTCCAGTGATAAATGCAGTGTAGAAACCCATAAGAACAGAATTGAAGAAGCGCTTTCAGATTCTACCTCCCCTTCTATTCTTTGCACTTGACCTTTTCCAGGAAACTTCAAAAAGAAACTATAGCAAGAGAGGCAAGAAAGAATAGTGGTCCTTTTCAAGGAAACAGAACTCATATACATCCTGACTACATATTAGTGGTGGGAAGAGTGGAACTATTCACATATAAGGTGGTACATATATATCTAATAAACATAACCCCTCCTTACAGGCTCTTCAAGCAAAGATGTCATACAGAAAACCTTTATAATTTTGTGTAAAGCAGATCTACCTCTAGTATGATACCAAAGATAGCTAGAGCAATTCTCATAACTTTCTATTATTTCATTATTTTTTTCTACTTTGATGACCTTACCTGAAAACTTTTATAAAAAAATAGCTTGTCTCTCTTTTCAGGAGGGGGCTTTTGGTAATTAGCTTGGATTTACAACAAATGGCACACAGACTGTTAGCTCTGCATGTGTGCTATAACATTGGTGTTTACCCTATTATATTGCAATTTAAGTATGTTATAAAGTTTTATCAGTGAGCACATATAAAGAAACAGAAAAGCAGAAGTAGTGAGCGTGAAATACATAGAGGATATAGAGAGTCAGAGTATGCCTGAACTTACGGATCTTTATGGCTGAAAAAAATAATTGCTTTTATTGAGAAAATTTATAATGGGGATACAATCATATTCCTCATTTATAGTTTGTGATGGTTGGGTATTTTTAGCAAATGAGTTGTCAGCAGAAAGGCTTCATTAGACCCATCAGGATATCTGCCCATGAATAACGAATCCCAAACTGTACTGACAGTTTCCTTGAGCCAAAATGATGGAGCACCTCTGACAAAAGCCATATTGTGCTCTCCATGTGAGAAGTGTGAAGAACAAAAGAGACAGTTTGTTCTTAATTTGGTCAGGTTAATATTGACACAGTTAGCTCAGAAGACTCAGAAGTGTGTGTAATATACATTTACAGGGATCACTCGGGTAATTGACTGCTGGATGTCATAAATCAGAAAGTGTTTCCAGAGAAAAAGAAATTACATTTCTCTTTGAATATTGTTCAGAGGTTTAAAACATTTTCAGATTTGCAACTATACTAATTCTTAAATAAATAGAATAAAAATTCCTACAACTTCTGAAATACTGCTGCTTTTCACACAGAAAAGCCTGTTTTACTTTCATAATATAGGAATTTGTATAAAGCAATTTCACCAATACTGATCATACCAAAGAACTAGAACAATGCTTCATCTGAGTTTATATTATTTCATTATATTTTTTTCAACTTTGATGATGGTACCTTTCCCTGTAATACCCATCTGATATACTTAAGCTTGTTACAATAAAGACCTATATCACTATAAACTATTGGATTTCTTAAACACTAATATATTTTGGGGAGAAATATTCCAAATTAGGTTTGGCAAATTATGTGGAAAATCTACCAGCATGTTGTCAGTTTTGTGAACGATATTTTTTATATGCCTGATGTATAGAAATTGATTTCACTCACAATTTACACTTTGGATGAAGCTTGGGGTTTACAGTTAAAGATAAGAAAATGCTTGCTTTCTTCAATATGACTAGCTGAGGAGCTGGTCACTGTAGTACCAAGCCATTAAGGAAACATATTTAAAATTATACCATAACATTTTTATTTTATTTTATTTTATTTGTTTTCTTCTCATGTTACAGGATTATTTAGAGGATTTTGATAAGTAACAGGATGCATATGTAGTACTTCATAGCTGTAGAGTTATGTGAATGTATTAATTTATATTTAAATCAACAAGGGGTAATACACTGAAGTAACAAGCTTCTTACAAAAAATAACAGCCATTAGACCTTTTGTGAAGTTTCAATTTGTCATCATTGTATTTTTTATTGCGACATTTCATTAACTCCAGTAACAGATTTATTTTTACAGTGATTATAATAAATTGTCAATGTGGCAGCTTAACTTATGAAACCATTAGTGTTCTTCCATTTCTGCAGGAAATACATTATTCTCAGTTAGGTTTGGCAAGAACTGTGGTATTCTAGTGAGGAATATTTACTTAGCTTTAGAAAGTTTGTTCTTAAAGGCTCACAGTTCCAACCTGTACCTATTTTCTAGTCTTTATAATTCTGAGCCATTTGAAAGAACAGCATTCTTATTTATGAAGCGAACTGCACAGAAAAATTTTCTTTAGAGGATGCTGAGGGTGCAATAAAAAGCTATATTTAATTGGCAATAATTACATCTTTGGTAGGGTTTGCACCCTGGGCAGCTATGGGTTCTGGTTCCATGGAGTAGGCATGGTTTGTCATAGGCAGGGAGTTAACCCTCTCACTACCCCCTGCCCTCCCACTGATTGCCATTCCAGGCAACAATATAAAACCCTTACTTTGTTGGCACAGTTAACTTCTTTCCCCTGCTCTGTATAACTACAGCGTCTAGCTCAGGGATGGGCTAAATACTACCCACAGGCCAGATCTGGCCTGTGGCGGGTCCCTTGGTCCCATCTGGCCCAGGAAGTGTCCAGACTGTGGCACATCCCACTGCCCCCCGGGTGCACAGTGGGACTGAGGCAACTCCATGGCTGGACTCCATTTCCAGGCAGCCCGAGCAGTGGTGGCTCCTTCCAGCTATTGCCATTGCTGGCCCCAGCCCCAGGGAGTCTGGCAGGGACCAGTGCACACAGACCCAGCTGATCCCACCCCGCACCCACTCCATACTCATCCCAGCCAGAGCAGACCAGCTCCAGACCAGCCAGGACCTATGTGCAGAGCTCCAGCCCCAGCTCCAGCCCTGGCCTGCCCCAGACTGCTTACCCACTATGAGCAGCAGAAGCTCGGGGGCATGGGGGAAAAGTGGTCACTTGCCCCTCACCACTGCCAGGCCCTTCTTCGTGCGGCCAATGGGAGCCTGTGCCCAGATTGCCTTGCAGCTCCTTTCCACTGCCACCACTGCCCTGCTGGGTGGCCTGGAGGTGATGCTGGTAGAAGTGGTGATCGTGGCAGAAAGGAGCCACAGGACAGCCTGGGCATGGGCTCTGGGTGGCCACAGCAAGAAAGGCCCAGCAGCAGTGAGGGAGAGCTGGTGGCTTTTCCCTCATGCCCAGCAAGAGCTTCTGCCCAGCTGCCACCACTGCTCATTGTGGGTGGGCAGTCTGGAGCAGGTGCAGGGTGGACCGGGGTCAGGGCTGTGTGCATATGTCCCTGCTAGTCTGGGGTTGGTCTGCTTTGGCTGGGGAGAGCTCAGAGAGGGTGTGGGTCAGGCTGGGGCCAGGTCTGTGCACTCAGCTGCTGCTGGGTGCTGGTGGCAGTGGCAGGGAGGAGCCACAGGGCATTTGGGCTCTGGGCTGTTGGAGTAGAGCAGTGCTGTTTGGGTGTGCTGGGGGGGGTGTGCAGAAATGCTGACTACAACAGCTCCTCAAAAATGCCTATGTTGTCCATGGGCCCAAATAATTGCCTGTCTCTGCTCCAGCTGTTGGGAGCAACAATATGCCTTGCCTCCATTCTGGAGGTCCCCTGCATCCATTCCACTGCCTCTCTTTATCAATGCTTAGGATTCAGGCCCACGAGCCCATTTCTAGTTATACTACTAAACACAATTGATTTGGGGGGTTGGCAGCCAAAGTGAAAAATGTGACAATAACAGCAAAAACAGAAGAATAAGCCAAACAACCCTTATTGAATGTAACATTTTTTGTGTCTTTCATCAAGCTAAATCCCCCTCCGCCTACCCCATAAAAAACATTTTCAATGTTCTTGGCAAGCAAAGGAAAGATGTAATGACTACTTACTTCTTACCCCTTGATTCTAAATCTTATTTGGCCTCTCACTCTTCCCAAATGTCTGGATAGGGATTGTAGTCACAGCATTTTTTTCTAGTTTCAGCTAGCTCAGAAATACTGTCATTTCCCTTCTGAAGCAGATTTTATTTTGTTTTTTTCTGTCTGCCAACTGGAGCCTGAACTAGCGTAATTCCCATTTTTTTAATGATTACAAGATCACTCAGAAGCTTCAACTAGTGCAGGCTATAACTGCTTCCCAATAGCTGGGACAGTCAGAAGTCGGCGTATAACTCCTCTCTTCTGTACTCTCCACTGGCTCCCAGTCCATGCTGTCTTCAAAGTGTTAAGCACAGACCTGGCTATACCTTATGCAGCTCTGTGGCTGATGTGAGATGCTATGCTGCTGTCTGTACTGGGCCTTGATACTGCAATGTTGGTTTCAGTATACCTACATAAATGCAACTGCATCTCTATGAGAAAGCCATTGCAAAACACTAAAGGCCAGTGTGTCAATCCATAATACTGAGAGACAGGGAACACTCATACAATCCACAGCACTGGAGTTGCCAAAGGGAAAAGAAAAGTGGAAGCATGTGACTGCTAGAAGAAGTAGGGTCCCCTGAATTCAAAAGGAACAGATTGAAGTCAACTGCTTGCAAGCACTCTGGAACAGCTGAGGAAAAGGCAAAAGAGAGGACATTGGGCAAGATCCAGAGGACTCAGCAGTTTAGAGAGCAGGAAGTACAGGGCCCCAGGAATGGGGGCTCTAAGACCACTGAACCAAGAAGGAACAGAAGAGTGGTGATGGTGGTAACCCTCTTTTTCAGAGAGCAGAGGCACCAATTTGTCATCTGGATTTGGGGTCCTAGGAGTTGTATTGTCTGCTTGGAGCCCAAATTCAGGATGTCACAGAAAGATTGCCAGATCCCATCCATCCCTCAGACCACTACCCTTTCCTGTTTGTCCCTGTAGACACCAACAATACTTCCAGAAACAATACTGACCAGATCAGAGGAAACTATGAGGCTCTTGGCAGGGGGCTTAAGGAGGTTGGAACACAAGTAGTGTTCTCTTCAATCCTCCCTGTGGAAGGCAAGGGCCCAGGCAGGGACTATCATATCATGGAAGAAAAACACATGGCTGAGACAATGGTGGTGTTGGTGTGAAGGCTTTGGATTCCTCGAGAAAGATGGATGTTCTGGGGAGGAGGACTGCTACCAAGAGATGGGGTCCATCTGACAAGAACTGGAAAGAACATCCTTGGACATCATGTGACCAGTCTAGTAAGGAGGTCTTTAGATTAGGTTCCACGGGGAATAGTGAACAAAATCTTAGAGCAATAGAACATACAATCCAGAGAGGAAAGGATCAGAAGAAGCAGCTAAACTCTGGGATAGGGTCAGATAGGGTCAAATAGGTCAAAATTCAAAATGTGTCCAATGTATGCATACACATATGAGAAGTATGAAGAATAAACAAGATGATTTGGCAGTTACAACCTGCAAAAAGAACTATGATCTGATTGGTATTGTGGAAAAGTGGTGGGACAGCTCTTATGACTGGACTGTCAACATTGAGGACCACACTCTGCTTCAGAAGAACAGGGTTGGGGGAAAAGGGTGGTGGTGTAACCCTAGTATGTCAAAAACACATACACTTGTTCCCTGGTTCAGGAGCAAGAAGATAGCACATTAGAATGTGCTTAGGTGGAAATAAAAGGTGAAAATACAGTACCAATATAATGTTGGGAATTTATTAGAGGTCACCAAGTCCTGAAGAAGAGGTGGATGGGGCACTTTTTAATGAGGTGATAAAATTATTCAAAAGTAATGAGATGTGACTGATGGGAGACTTCAATTTTCTGGGCATCTGCTATAAGAACAATACTGCTCAACAGCCCTGATGCTGCACAACTTTCTCACCTCCACCTGGAGCTCCTTCACCCAGCTCTCTAGAGACTCTACCAGAGCACGCCCCCCCCCCCCCCCCAAATGGGGCTATCTCTGTCCCTGCTCCTTGTCACTGGGAGCTGCGCTAGGCACCCCCTGCAGCCCAGAACCTGATCCAAAGCCTCCATCACTGAGAGCTCCATCTGGGTAAAAGCCTCAGAGGAGCCAGAGGTTTGGGGCATGGCAGTAGTGGGAGGTCTGACTGTGCAATGCATCCCCACCATGTTTAAGTCCTTCCTTGCATGCCTCTTTCCTCTGAGAAAGCTTGAGACCTCACAACAAAGAGGTGGGTCACTAACTGACCTGCGAACTGACTAGCTAAATCTTGGTGTTCCTCAGGTACTCAGTTAGATCTGCCCTTCCCAGTCACAAGATGGTCTCCTCGGTCTTAGATCAGTCACTAGCTCTTCTATGTTTCCACATCCTCTTTGTACTTTTGGTTTGAAAACATATTGCTCTTGTCTCATTTTTACCTGGGGTGATGCAATTTTCAAATTTCTGTTTTATCACTTCAAAGTTGGCACCTCTTCTTGAGTTAACTGACAACTATTAAAAGTATAAAGTGCTTCAGAACAGGCAAATGTCAGGAATAATGCTACCTTTTGACCCTCTCTTTTTGCCATACACTGCTTCCTGATTCAGAAAGAAGCATTGTATAAAACTTCTCCTTTTGTCTTCCATAGCTTTCAAATGGCACCATTTACACCTTCAAGAGTGTTTTTTAGCTCATTTTACTTTTGGTACTATGTGGTATTCATCAAACAGTCAGAGCCAAGGCATCTGACAGAGAAGTTGGTTTCATCCAGTGTCAGAATACTAATTGATCAGCATCATGTAACATGAGTCTTTGCCCAGCATGACTGGCACTGGCAACAGCCTTTTAAAAATATGCTGTTCCCACAGTGTCTGGAATGATCAGGGAGTTGAAATACAGGAAGGCAATTATTTTCTTTATCCTGAAGAGTTTATAATCCTAAGCTTTGATACCAAAGGTATTTATATGTAGCTGCATCTACACGTGCTATTAAGGCAATCGAAAAGCTCCAGCACAGTTCATGCTAGGGTCAGTTGCTCCCATGTGCAGCATCTACACATGCACCCAGGACTACAGCACTCTGAGCCAAAGCAAAGCAGCCCTTGGCTTGCAGGGTGCTCAGCGGGTCAGCCCCTGGCTCTGGGTGGTGGTGTTGGGTGGTAGAGGGGCTGGCTGAGGCACGGGGGTGCTAAAATGCAGGGCTAGGCAGCAGGCAGCTCCCACACTTTAGCACCCTCATGCCCCAGCCACTGTCTACACGTGTGTTTCAGTGCATGGGACTCCTCTGGTGTAGGATACTACTGTCCCTTACAGTACTATCCTCTGGCAGAGTTAATTTCCTGTGTCCTAATACTGGCACATGTGTAGACTTTGACGCTGTGCTACGAAGCTAATCAGTCAACTCTGCAGTAAGTGCATGCGTAGATGCGTCTTGACCATGTCTACATGAGACACTGACTGTGCAGTTGTTACTGCACAGTCATTTAATATTTGTATAAACAAGTACTAAATGACTGCTCAGTAATCTGATTTATTGAGCAGTAGCACAGACGAACGGCTTTTTTGCAATGCTGCTGCCTGAGACTATTGCACAGTAGCATTGCATCACGGTTTCTGTCGCACAGTGCTGACTGCACAGTGGTCTCAGGCTACTGCACAGTCAGCATCTTGTGTAGAAGCCGCCCCTGTGTGTATAAGTTAATATCCATGAGTTAGCCCCTAAAATGAAGGATTATTTAATAAATAGAAGAACTAAGATGTATATAAACATGTATCAGCATTTGCAGGTTTATTGCGTATAAACATGTTGTATAAGTGTATATTATAGTTAAGGGGCTGATTCTCATTTATACTAAGGCCCATTAATACCACACTAGAGGCATAAAGGAGTCTTAAAGGAGGTGCAGCTGTAATTCATGCCTTTTCATGAGTATTTTTACACTACCAGTGAGAAGCAAAGGGGAATAGGTATATATAAGAAGCAGGCCCTAAACATTAAACCGCACAATATTTTTGCTGTGGAAGTTCTTTGGATTCCTTATGAAAATGTATAGCAGAAACAGAGGAACATCTTTGTTTACCAATTAGAGTGAATGATAGAACGATAGAATGTAAATTTAAAAAATGGATAATCTATGCATTTCGTGTTTTATTAATCATTTGCCTTAATGTACTAACCTGATGTAGTAACGGTGAATCTTTTGAACATAAGAATGGAACTAGGGTTTGGTTCAGTACGTTTGCGTTCATGCTAGGGCATTGTGAGTAGTTGTGGGCATTGCAGTTGTGTTGGGACTTGGATTCATTTCTTTTCACAAATGTGCCATGGTTCTCAGACTATCCCAAATCTGAGTCCATTCTCTTTATATTACATTACCTCATAGGAGCTCATCCTCTCAGCAACCTTTGTTCATCTGGCACTCTTTGGCCAAATTCTGATCTCAGTCATACTAGTGAATCCATTCATATCTATTCTGAGCACTGTAGCAGCTCCGTGACTTAGAGCTGCCTGTTGAAAACTTCAGCGCTAAGATTAGTGCTCAGAATCAAGATTTCACATCTGTCTCTCTGGCTGACCCTCTTCCTCACAGACTCTCTCACATGCTGAGCACTGGCTCCCTGCAGCTCCCCCTGCGTGCTAGCCCAGGGGCTGACAGGGAGCATGGGGCTGGGAGGTTGCTCCCTGCCTCTGGGGGGCTGCCTGTCCCAGCTCCTTGATCAGGGACAGGCCCTGGCTCCCCACTCAGGGGTAGGGGACTTGGAAAGAGCTACAGGTCGGAGGCAATCACAGCCCTCTGCTTTGATCCACTGGAGGGGCAGCTAGCAGTGAGCCCCCGGTTGGGCAGGGATTCTCACTGCCTACTGCCCCACTGGTGGATCAGGGCAGGGGGCTGAGACCTGCTCCTCCCCTGCAGTTCTTTCCAAGTCCCGTGCCTTGATGGTCCTCTTGGAGCATGGGGCTGGGACTTGCTCCTGACCAGGACAGTTCCCAGGCCCTGCTCCATGATTGCGGGGTGGGGGCAGGGAAGCCTGTTCCTCACCCAGTTCTGCAATCATGGGGCTGGCCAGGGAACACGCTCTGCAGCATGTTCCCAGCCCCACCTCCGTGATCGTGATTGGGGAGTGGTTCTCTTCTGCCAGGATACTGTTCCCACCCAGGCTCCGGTGCCCCGGCAGCAGACAGATTCTGGGGGCAGGGAGAAATCTCCTGCCTGCCGCTGCCCGGGAGCAAGTTTGCTCCCAGTCAGCCATCTATATGGGCTGTACATCCCAATAAGTAATTGGGACTACATTTGCTACTTGTATTTACAGGTAGAAAATGTACTCACAATTTGAGCCCATTACTGCGCAGTAAGCATCTGCACATGTAGACAGTGATACTTACTGTGGAGTAATTTGCTCTAATTTCATGTAGACGTACCCTTTGTGTAGCAATTCTGCACATGTAAAAAGAAAAAAATATTTTGTTACATACTGTGCAAGCAGCGAGATTGAGCTGCATCTTTAAATGTAGAAAAGCAATATTTTTACTTACTAAACATTTGACAAATAGAATATTTTTCTTAATTTTAACTTAAGGGGAGGGAAACACATTTTGTGGACACATCTGAGCAGATTAATAAATAGTATTTGTATACATGTAACCAAAACAGCAATTTATCAGGTAGAAGGCAGATGGGGAAGGGCGGGGGAATGCCAACCTGTATATACAGTTGTGTTGTGTTGATGATGAACTGCTGTTTATTCAGGGGCAGCATAGCTTGGCAGCAAGAGAAGAACCATTACAGCATCTGACATTGTGCTTAGCTAGAAGACAACAATAAATTATCTCAAATACAAATAACAGAAGCATAAAGGAAGAATAAAATGTTCTCTGAGTCTTGTGTTCATTATTTCATGGGGCTGTTGCCAGAACTGAGAACTGAAGAAATACAGAGATTATTCGTATTACAGGCCTTTTTTTTACCCACACTTGAAACAGAGTCACCTGGTTTATGCTGCAAGATCTCTGTCACTTTAGACTATATTTATACCTACTGTAAAGTTAATTTATGCTTGAAGTGCTGAATATAACTTTAGTATAGAGGAGCTTCAGACTGAATTAGAATCCATGCATTTTTTTTCTCCTTATGGATATTTGTTATTTGCTGTAGAGCTATGATTCTCAACCAGGGTGTTACGGCACCCTGGAGTGCCATGAGTTCCTTTCAAGGTGCCATGATGTGCCACTCAAAATTAGCACTGTTAGGTGTGCAAACAAGATAAACCCAGGGATTTCTAATAGGAACACATAGTATAAAAAACACTCTGACCTACTGTGGTCTTCCTGAGTTCTTTGCAACAGAAGAATTACTCTGCTATTAATCCTAGGTGGAACTTTTTGAGGAGTGTCTTGAGTCTAAATAGGGGTACCTTAAGTCTGAAAACATTGAGAACCACTGGCTGTAGAATGATAGCCACTTAAACATTTTAAGGCTATCTTGTCCTACTATATCCTTCTTATTAGAGATTACTGACGTAGTCAGCTATATTAGTCTGAAGTCAGACAGAAGGTAGGGCAGAGTGGCACCTTAGAGAGTAAGTGGTTCATAGAGGCATAGTTAGTTTCTAAGGGTGCCTGTACATAGCGTAGGGGCTACTCTGATGAGCACATTGGAGCAGACTTGATAAATTGAATTGAGTGGTAATTACTGCACTCCCGCAGCCTGCCGTATCTCATGTATCAGTGTTCCCATGCTTCAAAACAGCAGCGCTTGAATTAAAGCTCACCAAATGAGCTTTAGTTCAAGCACCTCCACCACCATTTTGAAGCGCAGGGATGCTGATACATGAGGCGCTGCAGTGCTTTAATTTGGGTGGCTCTCAGAACTGCTCTTAGTTAAAGTGCTGCTCCCCTTACCCCCAGAGTACATGTCAAAGTGCCCCAAGGTGCCACCCTATCCTATCCTCTGCTACTACTGTAAGTCACTATTTAGAGAGAATTACACTGAGCTGGAAAAGCCCTGAATCAGGTCCTTAATTAGGCAAATGCTCAGTGAAAAAAATATTATGTACTGATCTTGAAATATAAGGATGCCTCAGAATACATACAGAACTGGGGAAAAATAAGGTTACATGCATAATGGTTTAACTAGCGTTTCCTAACTTTCTGAGTGTTTGACTTAGCTACCTTAATGAATTTGGTTACTCTTTTAAAATAATTACTTTAAATGTAATACTAATATGATGAATTCCATGAATCTTGTATATCTATTTATTTCTAAAACAAATGCTTCCATTCAGAAAATTGCAGAAGTCTGTAGTTCAAGAGCAACCATATAGTACAAATTGTTTGTAACAGGTAAGGTAATTGATAAGTTTTAGCTTTCATGTCCAAGTTTCCAAAATGGAAGATATTGCAATATTTTTTAAAATCCCTAAAAATAACTAATCCTTTATACTGTGAAAGTAGTCCTTGGAATTAGCTGCTTTAGGTATGACTGGTAGAGTAAGACTATTCTCAGTTATACCCATTGACTTATACTTTCACATTCTTGGCTGCTTGCTCAAACAGCTAAAAAAAATGGAAATTAACAGTCATTGTTTAAATATGCAATTTCTTGGTATATTTCAGGATTGCATGTTTCACAGGAATATCATCGGTGACCTGAAAACATTTATAGATAAATATGCTTTTGATGTACTTGTTATTTTGGCCAACTATTTAACAGAGGAAGAGCAGACAAAGCAACAAATAGCGGTGTACTCGGAAAATGTAGAGTTGTGCAATCAAGTAAGTATTTTTGAGAAGAATAACATCTTTTTATGAAATAAGCATTGTTTAAAACAGCGTGGGACAACTTATTGTATAATTAGATGGGATTAAATACAGCATAATCATTTAATGTGATGGTGTGGGCTCTTATAGCACTTTATGCTGCAAGTTCATCATGACTGTATTATTTATATAGCATTAAAAAAGCAGAACTGTATTTATCACTGATCCAAAACCATCCAACAGAAATGTCCAGTGGTTTAAAGAAAGAGATAGATGATTTTTCATTTAGAATATTTTCACCACAATTTTGTTATTATTTGACTTAGCTGTGTGTTTTGCTGTGGCCTGCTCAAGTGCTCCAATCACTAGGCCACGAACACAAAAACAATATAAATTAAAGGGATGGTTCAGTTTAGGCTCTTAAATCAGACTATGATGCTGCTTCCCCCAAATTTGAAAGCATTCTGATTCAAGTGTCTGGTTTTATCTTCCATCTGATTGGATCCTTGGAATACTATACAGTTTTTGAAATAATAGATCCTGATGGCATCTGGGAGGGATGTTCTCAGTAAAAGCGCAAGGATTCAAGTATATGCATCTGATTGCAAGACAGGGGCCAAAACTATTATGTAAAATGTGTATGTATTTTGCATGCAGAGACGATCCGAGCAGGGTGCAGGGCCTGGGGCAAATTAGTGTGTGCACGGCCCCGCCCCTGGACGCAAGGAAGCCAGCGGCAGGGTGGCGAGCAGCCAGACGTGAAGCTGGCAGCAACACAGTTGCCACACCACTCTGCCCGGCTCCACGGGGCCCCTCAAAGCACGGGGCCCGGGGCGGTTGCCCCGATTCACCCCCCCTAGGGATGGTCCTGACTTGCATGTATAAAACCTTTTCAAAGAATTAACATGTCTTTCCATCTTTGAGATATGTCAGCTTCCAACTATCTTTTGAATTTGATTTAGTAATGATGAATAAAACAAAAAAAACCCCAGGGATCAAATAAAAAAAGGTACATAAATAGTATGTAATGGCTTTGAGTTTACCAGTTAATGTGTTTAGTGCTCATTAAAAGGATAGGTACAACAAGATAATTGAGAAATCAATCAAAAAGAATAGATAAGCAATTTATTATTTTTCTGTATTACTTATTTTCATCTATGCTTGGAACAGCTTCCTGTAACATTTTATTTTTCAACAGATTTGCTGTGAGTTAGAAGAATGTCAGAATCCTTGTTTGGAGCTGGATCCTTTGGAATGTGGATGTGACCAGATCCTCATTTATCAGCAAGAAAATTCTTCAGTCACTTGTGATCAAATATTTTTATTAATTAAGGAAGTTATCAATAGGAGACAACCAGAAATGGTATCCAACAGCAGAACTTCATCTACTGAAGCTGTTGCTGGGAGTGCACCACTTTCACAAGGTTCTTCTGGTATTATGGAATTGTATGGTTCAGACATAGAACCACAGCCCAGTTCTGTCAATTTTATAGAAAATCCCCAAGACCTCAATGGATCTATCCAAGCCCATGCTGATGTTAATATAGACCTCGTGAGTCCAGATAGTGGGTTAGCTACCATTAGAAGCAGTCGGTCTTCCAAGGAGAGCTCAGTTTTTCTCAGTGATGATAGTCCAGTTGCAGAAGGTGCTGCATCTCATCACAGTCTCCTTCCTGGTTTTGATTCTTACAGCCCCATTCCTGAAGGGGCCATAGCAGAAGAACAAACAGCTCAGTCAAGAAACAGCAGTGATAACTTTGATCTTTTCAGTTTTGATCTAGCACCCATGGTTACAGTTCGATCTGAGTCATCTTCTCGTTCTGTTGATTATTCCCCAGCAGATGACTTCTTCCTCAACAGTGATTCATCAGAAGGACAACCACCTACTGTTCAGAAAGGACTTGATGAGACAAATCTATTAGAAAGTGACACGGCTAATTATTCAACTGATTTACTAATGAAAACAAATGAAGACGACAATTTAGTAGAGTTTGATAGTGAATTTAACCATAGGCAAGAAAATCTTGGAGATATGTCTGAAAAAAGTTCAAGTTTGATTGATTTAGTGGAAGGTGATTCATCTTCACCAGAGTTATTGAAAGTTGTTGAAACAAGAATTCCACCAACTCCTATGAACAGTCTTGTAGAAACATCACCTTTAGATAATGGACCACCCCTGTTTTTCCCACAAGATGTAATTAAGAAAATTAATGAAATAGATGGTGCAAATTATTCTCCATCTCGTGTTAGGTATGGAAGTTGGTGGGATGGCTTTGATTTAGATACCAAAACTGCTGATGCATGGAGTTCAAGTGAGCAGGAATCTGTATTTCAGAGTCCTGATTCATGGAAAGATCGTAAAACGAGTCCATTACTACGGGAACATTTTGACAGAAGAGCCTCCGATTCTGTATTCCTCCAGAAACAATCAAGGCAGATGGACTATTCAAGAGTAGGTCTGTGGGAAAACCAGTTTAACCCAGTCCAAGACAAACAGAGCCTAGAACTCCAGAAGAAAACTACTGAACATACCTGTTTGCAAAGTGAGTCTATAGAGGAGTCTAAGCAACAAATGGAGGACTTCACTGATTTGTGGAAGTCCAATGAACCAACACCAGATCCATGGTACAGTACTGTAGGTGAAAATGGGCAACTTGATGCAGAATCTTATGATGTTTGGACAAAGATTGATCACGATGCCACAGAGCCCTTGGAAAATGCATGGAACATGCCCAAACTGGATATTGAACAAACTTCAACAAAGAATCCTGATGCATGGGTCATGTCCCAAACTAGTTTATCAGATACTTCAGAAATCACTGCAGACAATGAGTCTGAAAACCAAAAGAATCAACTATCACCAGAAACCTGGAATAATGGGAGAGACTATTTAGTAGAAGAATTCAGTATATCTGAAAATACAAGTTCCAATATGGATGGTGTGCAGGACAATCCTGAACTAAGCACAGAAAATCAATATGTTTTAGGTGACACTAAACTGAGACCAAAACAATTTGAAAAGATGAATGCATTGGAGCTGTATGATAAAAACATGAAGAAAGAAGCTCTGGAAGCTCTGGTTCCCTGGGAAGGCTCTTTTTTGTCATATAAATGCTCAGACTTTAGTTCATCAAATGGGGGTGAAGAGTTGGTTGTTTCTCCATTAGACACCAATTATTCAACATCTGATTCATATGTTTCACCTACATTTATAGAGGATGAGAAGGAAGGTGAAGAAAGGCATTTTTACAAAGAAACAATTTTTGATCAAGCAATTAGCTCAAATGCAGATGAATCTAATTTTTTTGAGGAAACACATAAGGCATCATTACCACAAAAATGTACTAGAAATACACCTTACGCAAGCCCTGGAAATGTGGACTTGTGGGATTCACCTCTGAATAACGGCAGCCAGTGGAAAGCAGAAAATTCTGAAATTCTACCAAACACTGATAAACTTTTACTTAATTCAGAACAAATGCTTACTCAACATTTTTCAGCAGATGAGGAAGTTGGTGAAAATAAGCATTCTGATGCTGAAGACCCTAGAGTGCCACTTGTATCTAATCAAACAATCAATCACTTACCTCAGCCACATAATGAATTGAATGCCGGAGACACTACAGCTGAAAAAGAAGAAATAGGGAGCAGAGGCCCTGAAGAGGACACTGCATTATCTACAAGTTCAGACAGGGGTAACCATTTGGACTTGACAACAAGTAACTCAGAAAGTGAGATTCCACATAAAGATCAAACACAAGAAAGTATTCATAAGGATTCAGAGCAGAGTACTCAGCTTTCAGTGCAGCAGTTGAATCTGTGGAGTGTACCAATTCAACAGAGCCATCAGGCAGGATGGGAAAATTGTGATACCTCTCAGCAGCAAGAAGATGAAAATACAAGAATGGATGAGTCGAGTGGACAGTTAACCATTAGGAACATTTGGACTGTGCAAGATAGTGATGCATCCCCCTTAATACCATTCAAACCATCCTCTGGTACAGATTCAGAGGAAAGCAAGTCAAAATCTGAAATTCCTAGCTCACCAGAAGAAATAAGAAACAGTGGCAGTTTTGAAGCTCTAGAAATAGAGAAATCAGAAATTGAAATGCCATTTTCTAATCAGACTAGTTTTGTCAATCAGGAAGAGAAGAATAGATCATTACAGAGCAATGCAGAGTCTTCTTCAATAATTGTTGAGACAGAAGGACATTCTGAGGATTTAGATGTACATAACCCACAAATGTACAACCATAGTATAATATCCCAGTTACTTCTTAAAAATACTGTTAAGGAAGGTATAGAGGTAGAGGACGCAACAAGTCCAGAAATGGAAAGTGCCTCTGAAAGCTCTGATAGAGGGGAGGCTAATCAAGAAACGCCTTCTCCAACAGCGCTTGACAAGCTGGATATCTGGAATGGCACTGTGAAGAGTAGCTCTGACTCGGCTGCACCAAGTGATTTGATAAATAAAGCATCAGAGGTGTTAAGAGAAGCTCAAGAGAGTTTATCTGATGAGGTCCCTAACAATTTAGACATGTGTAAATCTGAATTAGGTTCTTCTGAAAATAGTCTAGAGTTAGGGTACGATACTGAAAAATCTTTCGTGAATGAAACTCTGAAGATTAAATTGCAGGAGAATCCCTCTTCTGGATATGCTGAAGTTCATGGTATTACAAATATGCCTACGAGGGATAATTCATTTTTACATGGAATAGATTCTGAGAGAAATGAAGCTTCTGAAAGTTTAGCAATGGAGAGTAAACTTCTAGACAAGGAGGATGTGGATGTCACCTCTCTTCATAATTTCCCCCAAACTTTAAGTGTTTGGAATTCACACATGGATGAAGATGTACAGTCCCCTGGAGCAAGTCCTGAGACAAGTGAGGTTCTTGATGTGGCAAACACCTGGAGTAGCCTATCCAGAGATCTAAAAATCAAAAGTTATTGTGAAGAGGATAATGTATGGAGTGGTTCAACAAATGATTATACCTATTCAAATACAACAAGCCCTGATGTAAGTGATGCCTCTGTGAATGTGTGGGGGGTCACCCCAGCTACCAATAATCATAGAGAAAATAAAGAGACCTGGAACATTACACATGATGAGAAATTAGAAGAGACTCCTGAAATAAAGATTCCTAAAAAAAAGATCTTTGAGACTAAAAGTCAAGAAGAGTCTGAAACAAGCACCGATCATAAAGTTCCAATACATTTAGATTTCTGGAATGCACATGTAGATGACGATACAGTATCTTCCTTGTCAAGTCCTGAAGTAAATGAGGATTCAGAGAAATCAGAAGCTCTTGAGGCAGAGATAGAAGCAGATTCCAACCAGGAAGCAAATGGACATAAAGTTCTTGAACTACATGGGCCTTATTATGCACAGTCTGATGCAACAAGTCCTGAAATAGATGAAAACAGTTCAGAGGATGAAACTAAATTAGGAAAAGAGGAGGAAATGGCTATTTTGGATAACAGTTCTGAAAACATCAAAGCATGGACTGTAACAAAGGAAAATGATATTACTCACTCACCCATATCTGATCACAGTATACCTGAGTCTTCTGAAGGCTTAGAACGCAAGGAAACAATTCAGAGAGACGTTCAAGGAAATGCAGACAGTGGCAATCCAGACAGTCCAGGTGTTTGGAATTCATGCCAGCTGAGTGGTGATATGTCACCAACTCCTGCAGCACGTCATAAAGAAGAGTGTTCTTCCAAGGATTCAGATACATTGAGAATATCATTGGAAGATGATTCTAAAATAGAACAAAAATCCAGAGTGGAAATATCTGGATTTCCAGATGATAATTTGGGATGGTGGAATTCAGAAATGCAAGCAGGTGAGACAGTGGAAGGCCAATATTTTAATTCAGATAATGGCTTAGAAATGAATCAGTTAAACACTAAATTTGATGCATGGGGATCACAAATACAAAGTGAAGAATTAAAAGATACACATCGAACTGACCCAGGTAGCGATGGAAATCACTCACCCCTTCTATATTGTCAAGAACAACAACAGGAAGACCGGGTGCACTCCATGAATATTCACAATAGTCAAATGGATCAAGACCCTCTGCTGTTTAAAGTGTATGATCCATTCATACTTTGTAAAGAAGAAAAGGATTTAAAAGAGCAGCCTTTTGCTATAGTGCAGCAAGATCAAGACCATACTAAAAGTCCTGTTGTAGAAGAGTGTCAACCAGATATACCTGAGCCAGTATGTTTGGTAAACTCAGCAAGAGATTATGTGGATTTGATACCCAGTACTTCAACTGGAGAGGACAAAGTAAATGTTTTTGTTCAAAAACAATCAGATGTAACTGAAACATTAAAACTGTGTAGCTCCCCAGAAAATGCTGTCATTGCATATGATTCATCCTTTAAATTGACAGCAAAATTAAACCCAGACAGAAATGAACTAGCTGAAATTCCCCAAACTACATTTATCCCAGATATTTTACAGAGCAACGCCCAGGAGAGTAATCATTCATTCTCAGTAGATCCTGATTTATGGACTGATGCTGAACATCTTTTCACTTTGAAAGCAAGTGGTGAAAATCCTGATATATTAAGTCACTGTGACCAAGACAGTAGCTCACAGACGTCAAACAGTCCTGATGTGTGCCAAGAACATGAAGTCAAGCATACATCTGCACCATCTTCTTGTGCTTCGGCTGGAGATGAAGTTAGTCACTCACTTGAAGTGTCAAATATAAGCCAAGAAGCAGGGTTTGGTTTTAAACCGCTATTAGAAACACCCAAAGTAGCAACATATCCTGAACAAGGCAACCCCCAAAATAATGATGGGACAAATGGTGTTGAGTCCTATCAACTATTATCTTCTGAAGCTCATGAACCTTTGGAATTTGGCAGGGAAGATATCTTAGAAGAATCTGACTTAGAAAATAAAGCAGCTGTTGTACAAATGGGTTCAGCAAGTTCCTCTGCTGAAGATTTGAGCATGGCTCCTTTAACTCTTGAAGATACGTGGTATGAAGGTAGCACTTTTGCAAACCATCAAGACTCAGCTTCAGCCAATACTGTTAGTTCTCAAAATGATTTAATTGCCACCCCTTTATTTTCTCCTGGAAGCTCTGGAGAAAGCATAAAAGATATGAGTACTGTAGCTGAAACTGGACACATTTTACCTATTGACCACACAGCAGTGACTAATGATAAATTAGAAATATCAGATACGTGTGATAGAAGTGAGACTGGTATAGAAGTGAATACTGATAATTCACCAGTCACTAACAATCCATTCAGGACTGTAGAAGTGAGCCAAGCATCACTGTTAGAAAGTAAACAGATGGCAGCAATGGAAAGGCATACAACCGATAAACAAATGCTATCCTTAAAAGACTCACAAGAGGTTGGTAGTGAAGGTTTTGCATGTGGCTCATTCAGTCAGCATGCTGATAATGTAGTAAAAGGATCTGAAATCTTACTTGAAAGCCAGACTCCTTTATTTAAAGAACTGCCTAATGAACAATCACAAATCACACACACTTCTCCACCTATTGTACCATTTGATACAGAAGTCACTGGCAGCAGAGAGAGCACAACGGATAAGATTGTATTAACACAGCAGTTTCTTGACAGTGGTGTAGTGGAAATGCCATTATCTTCACATACTCCTCAAAAAGAAGAAATAAGCTTTTTAGAGACCAAAAGCAGCAATACTAATGATCAGCTATTTGGCACACTTGCAGATTGTCCCAAGGAGTATCATGCATCAAGATCTTTATCTCTAGATTCTGAAGCGATGCTCAATTCATCTGAGATTTTGACAAGATTAGAATGTGAAGCAGAAACAAGTAATACTGATTCACCACCAGATGGAGCCCTAGGATTGCCCAACGGTAAGAACTTCCACACTTTCTAGTGAAGCAAGTTCATGAGACAAAGTAAGTGTAGGTGACATGCGATAGCTACCAAACAGTAAGACTGAAATTGTATCAGTTTTGAAAGACATGGATCTTCCTGAAGTCTAGCACTTTGCTTTGGAAAGACCTGTATTCTCGCTCAGCTTACATTTTGAGGTAGGGATTCATTTACTCCAAGTGAGTAGCATAATGAGACCCCAAGCTAGTTGGCAAATAGGTATTGTCACCATGTTATATGTTTATTATTATTTATTATTGTTAATTCAGGAGGAGGTTAACAGGGAATATAAACTATACAAAAAATAGAAAGTGGATTTATTTTACAGGATTCATTTGATAAAACAATTATTGCCAATTGGCAGCAACTAAAATGCATTTTGTTTGTTCATTTTTAATTTTAGAAGCTGCTGGTGACCCACATTATAAAGAGAGTAAGCAGAGGACTTCCACTGCAAGCCTTGAGCAGATGCATGTGAACAGTAAGGAGGATACGAAGGTAGATCAGACTGCATTACAAATGGATTACATCCTTATGACTAGTGAAGGAAATATATCTGTAAGAAAGGATATACTTGAAACAGAGGAAAGTGATTTTACATTTAACAAAGCTAACATTGCTGAACAAACACAGCCTAATGAAGCCTTTTCAGCTGACTCATTGGATACATTTCAGTCAATCTCCATGATAAATGAAAGCGAAAGCCACTCTGTTTTGGGGACTGAAAGGGATTCTTTTCACTTAGCACAGAAAAGTCCTTCTATTATGTCTCCAAACCTGGGTGATGAAAAGAGATCTCCAGAAAGCTGTGGCTGGATAGTGCTAGGCCCAAATGAAGTCAATGATATATCACCTGAAGAAATTTTCAGCAGAACAGAGGCAAGGAACTTGGGGCCCAGACATTCTGCCAAAGAGCTGGAGACTGTTTCAGTCCAGGAGTTGATTCACAACACACAAGCTGGAGTTCAGCAAGGAAAAAATCCTCAAAAATCATTTGAACAAAAAGAGTATTCTTCCTTGGATAGTCTGAGTAAAGAGGACAAGAATTCAAGCATCACAGGGACAGATGCTCTTTTGTTGCAGGTTGTTGGTGATGACGGTGAATGGGAAGTGTGTTCACAACAACATCCTAGAAGTGACATGGCAACTGAACAAGTAACAGAGGTGGAAACAGAATTTCTCAGTCATGAAAGAGAACCAAGCCAAATATCAGGGTAAGGAAAGGTCCATATGTTCAGTTTATGAGATTTTTCCAGGAATCTATGGTTTGCTAAGGACCTGGGAATTATAAGGATTTGACAGAACATTCAAACATAAACATATTAGTTTTCCTTACAGGACTGAAGTATTCCTATATTCTCCACTTTGGTTAGTAGCATCACAACATAAATCCATTCAAAATAATTTTATAATAGTTTCATAGCTGGTAGGGTTGGAAGGGACCTGAGCAGCTTATCAAGTCCAACCCCCTGCCATGGGCAGGAAAGAATGACCCCAGCAAGGTGATTATCTTGCCTCCTTTTGAAGACCCCCAGGGTAGGAGCAAGCACCACTTCTCTTGGAAGTTGGTTCCAGATCCTAGCCACCCTGACTGTGAAGTAGTGCTTCTTGATGTCCAGCCTGAACCTCCTCTCAGTCAACTTATGGCCGTTATTCTTTGTTACTCTGGGAGGTGCTTGGGTGAACAGGGTCTCTCCTGTTCCCCGCTGGTCCCACTTGGTAAGTTTATAGACGGCCACCAGATCCCCTCTCAGCCTTCTCTTGTGGAGGGTGAACAGGTTCAGGTCCCATAGTCTCCCCTCATAGGGCCTGCCCTGCTGCCCCCTTATCATGGGAATGGCCCTTCTTTGGACCCTCTCAATGCTGTCCACATCCCTCCTGAAGTGCAGCACCTAGATCTGGATTTATTACTCCAACTGCGGTCTGACTAATGTTGCATAGAGGAGGAGGAGCACCTCCTTGGACCTGCTCATGATGTATCTGTGGATGCGTGACAAGATGCAGTTGGCCTTACTGACTGCGCCCTCACATTGGTGGCCCATGTTCATCTTGGAATCAATAATGTCTATATAATATAATACTATATATAATATTGTATAATAGAATATAATAATATTGAAGGGAAAAATACCCTTTCCCTGGGTAGATGCTGAATGCCAAGCAGCTGTGTTATAGGTTAGGGACAGAGATTATACATAAACCAGTATAAATGATCAGAAACTGAAACAGAATAGAACAACTGTTCTGTTACAGAAACCTGTAACAGAACAGATGTTCAGTGCATATAAACCAGTTTGAAAAAATGGCTGACACTGGTTTGAGATAAACCTGGTTGAATGCAGTATCAGACTTAACTGATTTGGGTCAAATTGGTTTATGCAATATCTGTCCCAGACCCCTTGCTGATTTAAGTTAAACCAGATTCCCCCAGCATCCTGGCATGCTCTCTGGGCTGGGCAGGGCTCTCAGCTCCAGAGAACTGGGCTGGCCCCTCCCCTCTGCTCCCTGGCTGCAGCTCCAGCAGAGACTTGCAGGAGCTCCAGTAGAGACTTGCAGGCACAGGGCTTCCTGGCTTCCTCCTCCTCCCCCCAACCCTCACCACTCCCTGATGAAGCATGGATCCCCCCCTCCCCTCTGCCTTATACAGATACCTCTCATCATTAGCTAGCATACCACATGTTGGATATGGTCCTTACTGTGGGAGATGGGACCAAGGCAGACAGCACAGTGTCACTTAGGGCTTTTTGGAGCTAATCAACAGGTAGCTGGTAAGGTTCTTTCCTTGGAACTAGTTGTTTAAGAAGAGGTTGAACCAATGAGAGATATTTTTGTTTTGCTGATGGGCTGATAAATGCTCCCTGCTGTGTAACTAAGTGCTGTGTAAATCCCTACTGGCTCCCTTGCTGACCAGCGGGGGGAGGGGTGGGGGGGACGACAGATGACCTCTTCCTATAAAGAGCATCCTGCCAGGGCCTGGCCACACCCCCAGTCAGCTCGCTGTGGAAGGGAAGGGAGGGCTGCTCTAGCACCCCCCAGCTTCTAGCCTGAGCCACTGCACGTGTGTGCATGCATTTTTTCAGTCCAGAGGGGATGTCTGTACAGTTACAAACTGATTCAGCCTAGGCAGGTTAGACTAACCTACAAAGATTGAACCAATTCAGGTTCAGGCTTTTTGAATGTCTGTCCCTAGTCATAACGGGAAATGGATAAAGGGTCTGTTTTGGACTCTCCATCACTGGAGGTATTCAAGAAGAGGTTGGATAGCCGCTGGTAAGGAATGATCTAGGTATAGCTATGCCTATATTCTACTATGGGTGTTTTCAGTGTGTCTGGGCTTTGCGGGTACCTGAACAGGCCAGGAGGGAATTTCACCCCCACCCCACCCCTACTGTGACGTCGGTGGGCCTCATGTCCGGTACCACCCTTCGTCCGGTAGCCCCTTCCCCTCATCCCGCCTGCCACGACTTGGATGTTATAAGTGATTCGAAGGAGGGGCTCAGTGGAGATCTTCTGCCAGAGGGGCTTGCCCGACATGGGGGAAGTACTCACGGTTGGGTCCTCAGATGTTCCACGGGGCTCCGCCACCCCTACACCCCGTCCACCCGCCAACCGGTCACCTGTCGATGGGATGGTCATCCTCCGCTACTTGCAGCCCTTCTTACTGACAGGCCTTCCCGAGACCAATGGTCGCCTCCAGGAAGCCTGGCTTAGCCTCCGCCTGACCCGGCCGCTAGCTCAGGTCATTTCTCTTCTTCTCTCCCCTGTTCTCAGAAATAATACTCCTCGGGAATGGGGGGACTTCCTGAGTCACTGCTCTGGTCCCGGCAACCCCTGGGGATCACTCCTCCTGCCCCCACCGGGGTTTCTGGCTCTCGCCTCAGCTGCTGGGCTGATGCCCAGTTGCCTGCCTGAGGCTCTGGCTCTGGGGAAGCTGCAGCGGCAGCGACGTGCTGCACACCTCCTCTCCCCTCCTCTGGCTTCCCCCTTCCTGTGGGGTTTGCTGGGGTTTTTAAACTCCCTGCGACAGCCGCTGCGGCTGCCGCAATTGGCTCAGCTCTTCCCCTTATTGGGAAGAGCTGTTTAAACAGCTGGCGTAGCGCTGGCTCGCGTGGCTGTAATGGCGGCTGCGGCTGCTGCCGCGATCCCGGCTCCGATGCCGACGCCACTCCCAAAGGTAAGTATCTCGGCCCTGGATTTTCTTGAAGGGGTGTTGCTGCCCCCCAATCCTGTCTGTCCTCCTCCTGCGTCCTTGACGGTGATGGGCCTCTGTCACACCTACAAGTACATGTGTCAGTGTTTTTATAAACCTTCTTCAAAGCCATTGGAGGCTGGTGCAGCCAATGAAGGGGATTTTGACTGTGGTATGCCCATACTCCTGCTGGGACTTTAACCTGGAGCTTTCCTTAGTTTAAGTTTTTGCCCATCTGCTCAGACCAATTACCGTATTTGGGATTAAGAGAGAATTTTATGCCATGGTCAGATTACTATGGACTGTGGAGGTTTTTGCTTCCTCTGTAGTGGTGAACATGGCCCTCTACCTGGGAGCTCAAGAGCATTTATTTACAACCCTTGCAACAGGAAGATGTTGGCTGCTGTGGTCTCCCTGTTTTACTTGTGGCAGGTCAGGGTATTATATCTTATGTTCTCCTAGGGTTGGTTGTGTAGTTTTATTAGAGGTTAGATAATGGATTTGTATAGGATTGTTTGGATAGGGGTGATCCTGCCTCAAGCAGGGTGTTGGATTTGGTGACTTTTGGAGGTCCCTTCCAGCCTTACTTCTCTATGATTCTCTGTGCTTCTGTGGGTCCATCAGGGGGCTGGAAGGAGAGAATCAAGAGCCACCTGACTTCAAGGTGCTGCCATGAGGCTCTGTGGGGTTTGGAGTGAAGGATATCCTACCTAGTCCTATTTAGGGGAAGGCATTTAGATGAGGATATCAGATAAACACAATCCAACCAATACTTCTGTTTTCTAGGTAGAGGACAGGAAAGTGGTCCTACTATAGGGGTTAAAAAAGCTACCATCCTCACAGGGAGGGAAAATATGTGTGGGAATTCATACCTCAATGAATTCAGTAGCAGCATTCCCTTCCTGTGTCCTTTCCCATTCTGACTAGACCGGCATTATGAGAATATTTTTTGTTCTAAATGATCCCTGTCACTCCCTCCTTTCATGCTGACTGTGGGTGTGCTGCTGGTGACTCCTCCCTTCCAGGTAACTTTTCTCTAGGGAAGAAGGGAGTTAGTGGTGACTAACATGTTTTTGCCGATTATTGCAGCATTTTAAGGGTGGAGGTGCTTGATTTTGTATCCTGCTATACCCTAAGGGGCTTCAGGTGAGTATGAGGGGGAAAGAGGGCTCTCCTTCAGAGGACATAGCAGAAAGTAGGTCTTAAACCTATTGGAAAAGAGTGGGCTTGACATGCAACAGTATTGAAAAATAGATCTATAGATTAACCATGGTTCTCACTTTATAAAGAAAGGAATCTGGAAAGCATAAGGGAAATTTTCCTTTAGAAATTCAGTATAGAGATTTAATTGTCTTGTACTTTGTTTATGTGAAACATCCTTATGAAAGATCTTGCTGGCTAGGGACAGAAGTTACACATAAACCAGTTTAAGTGATCAGAAACTGGTTTAAACTTGAAACAGAACATAAGCTTAGTGCACATAAACCAATCTCAAAATGGCCAAAACCAGTTTGAGATAAACTTAGTTGAATGCAGTATCAAACTTAACTGATTGAGGTCAAGCTGTTTTATGGAACTTGTGTCCCAGACCCCTTCCTTTCTGTTCCTTTCTGTTCCAGCCAACCAGGGTTGACCCTGCCTTGCTCTTCCCTAGCCGGGGCACTATCACTGCTCCAGCTGGCTGAGAAATGGGTGGGGAAATCCTGCTCTGGAGTGCAGCTGGGTCTATCTGGCAAAGGGGCAGAAGCCCTTGCTAGGCATCCCCAGACCCCCACCCCCCTTGCTGCTCCAGCAGCAGGAGTGGTGGCAGGGCCAGACCCCAGAAGCCTGAGGGGAAGCAGATGTTTAATCCCCCCATTGCGGGGTCGGGGGGAGGGTGTTGCATGAGCACCGATAGTCTCCACTTGTGCACCTGGGGCAGTGCAGACAGGGCCATGATGTCCAGACTCCAGTAGCCTGAGGGGAAGGGGTGGGGGTTAATCCCCTCATTGCAGAAAGCAGTGGTGCCAAGGCCCTCAGAGAAGTGGCCGGCCAGCCAGCCATGGGGAGGGGGCAGGAGGATGTGACCTGGCTGCAGGGGTTGGGGGGAGCCAGGGCTAGTTACTTAGCTTGATTCACCACTGCCTCCCACTGCAGCAGTGTGGCCTGGGCTGGGGCAGTCCCAGGGGGTGGGGGTCAGTGCCCACTGCTTCCCACCTCCAGCCCCATGTGGGGGCTGCAGTTCTAAGGCAGGCTGCAGCTGCAGTGCAGCGCTCCACCCCGTTCCCTCTCCTGACAGCAGTGGCAGCAGTGGAGGCAGAGTGAACTATTGTGGGAGGTGTCACCTGCTGCCTTCTTGTGGTGGTGCCGGGTGCTCAAGGTGGGCTTCTGTGGTCCAGGAGTGTGTGCAGGCAATGAATTGCTGCAGCCTGGTCTGGCCCAACCTCATGGCCTGGGAGTGCAGCCTGCTCCAGCCCAGCCCTGCAAACCAGGGAGTTAGGCAGCAACTGGCTCACAGCAGCCCACCCCTCCCTTTCCTGGTTGCAGCAGCAGAGCAAACCATTGCAGCAGGCAGAGGTGAGGCATCTGTCATCCACTGCCTGCTTGTGACAGTGCCGGGATCTTGGGACGGGCTGCTTCGGGCCATTCGCTGCCTACATCACTGGGCCGCAGGGCCAGGCTGGACTAGGCTGCACTTCTGGGCCATGGGGCCAGGCTGGACGTGGTTGCATTGGTCCATTGCCTGCCCCTGCCACTTCCTACACCCCTGACCTGTAGCAGTGACCCCCACCCTGAGCACCCAGGGCTGCCCTGAGTAGGTGGTGGGTGACAGGTGCTTCACTCCACCGCTGCCTGCACTGGGAGAGGGAGGGGGATGGGGACCCGTGCTTCAGCTGCAGCCTGTCTGCAAACCATGGCCCCCAGATGGGGCTGGAGGCAGGAAGTGGTGGGTGCTGATCCCTGCCCCCTGGGGCCACCCCAACCTGAGCTGTACTGCTGCAGCAGGAGGTGATGATTTGGGCTCCATAACTAGCCCTGGCTCCCCTGCCCCCTGCAGCCAGGTCATATCCCCCCTCTCAGCCCTCTCCCTGTGGCTGGCTGGCCTCTCCCTGGGGGGACATGGCCCAGGGTGCTGCTGCCTGCAATGGGGGAATGAAACCCATGTCTTTCCCTCAGGCTACTGGTGTTTGGCTGCTGCAGAGTCTATCATTGTGCATGAGCACAGCCTATCAGTGCCTGCCCCCACTCCCCCCCCCGCCGACTGCAGCGTGGTGATTAAACCCCCACTTCCCCTTAGGCTACTGGGGTCTGGCTCCACCCCTGCTCCTGCCTCCAGCTAGTGAGTGGAGGGGCTGGGGATCCCTGACAGGGGCTGCTTCCTCCCTCCCCCTCCATGCAGACCCTGGCTGGGGTCCCTGCAGGCCAGAATGGGGGTTTAAACCCCTCCCCAATCATACTCAGGCCTGTCCAGGCCTGGCCACGCCCCTTCCATCTTCAGATTAGTTTTTCACCAGCTGGGGCTCACTTTAGCTGCCCTCAGCTTCTAGCCTGAGCCACTGCAGGCGTGTGCCTGCATTTCCAGAGTCAAAAGTGAATGTCTATTCACTTGCAACTTGGTTCAATCTATGCAGGTTAGACTAACCTGCAAAGACTGAATCAATTCAGGCTCTGCTTTTTTGAATGTCTGTTCCTAACCCCTTTCTATACATACATTGTGACTTAATCTGAAACAAAAAGCCTGATCACATTCATAACTTTTGTTACCACTCATCTTGTTTTAGGATTCCTGAACTTTTCACTAACAACTAGCAATGCTGACAACAGGCCTTTTCCCCCCAAGAAACACTGCATGCATTAGTGTTGTAGTGTATCTTGATAATTGTATGCATTGACAGGATGTAATATATGAGGCAACTACAAGATGCTTACTCACACTCAGGTATGAATAAGATTAATGGTGGTAGTTTCAGAATCCAAATTGTACACTTACTGTGTATTTCTTTCTCCCAGACCTGTTAAAGAAACCTTCCCCATAAGCAGTTCTACATTATTTTAAGGGACAAGTCACAAGAGATTTTTGCTTGCTATTTTTAATTTCTAGTAAATATGGGATCAGAAACAGAAGCAGGGCTACAATGCTGTGCAAACACGTGGGTTGAATGGTGCAATTCCTGGGCCCAAAGTTAAAAATATGCATAAGTGTAGGATCAGGGCTTTATTTTATCCAGGAATTAATATTGTTAGCTGCTCTGCAAAACACAAAGCTAAACGACGGTGTACCTATCTCAAATTGTTTATTATCTAAATAGACTGGCAGCACAAGAATGCTGTAAGGGTGATGTTAGCTTAGAGGATTTTCTGTTTATTTTTGTATGTCAGTGACATATTTTACTAGCACAGGTTAGCCTTTGCTGCTGGTAAGGAAGAGAAGAATCTTCAGGAGGAGTTTGACTGCAGAGAGGGTGGGCATTTAGCAGCAATGTAAAAGATCAAGCTGTGTCCCAGTGCTCAACCTTGCGACTCTGAAAAACAAACCTGATTGACAGTCAGAATGCTTGCTCTGCAGACAATTCCAAGATTCCAAACCAAAAAAAAGTCCATTTTGGGATGAAAAAGCAGAATTTTTAAAATTTCCCACTAAATGGGAGATCTGCGGGGTGGGAGGGGAACAACTCATTTTTACTCTAACTCCAAGGCACAGGGCATAATTGTCCTAGCCTGAGATACCCAGCTGCTGGATCCATGTTTCATTAGAGATTCAACAAAAAAAAAAGGTTCAACAAATCAGCATTTTCCAATAAAAAAGTGCTTAGCTGGAAAAAACCTGACCACCCATATTCAAAACAAATGGCAAATAGAACAAGAAAATGGAAGTGTTATTTACAGGTGTAAAGTAGCTGGGGTTTGTTAGCTCTCAGAAGTGTGAGTCAGCTGTCAGCCCCTCTGCTCCACTAAAAGCATTTTAAATTAACAGCTGCCAGATGCTGACCCTGCGTAAGTCACCCTGATTAATTACATGGGCACAGCTTCTACTGGTTTGCAAATGCCTACATGTCAGTGATGTTATCATCACTACACAGGAAGTGAACATGGTTTCAAATATCTTTTTTAAACTTGTTCTTTTTTATAAGCCACTGTGGAACCAAAGCAGTTTCTGAAGAAACAGAACAGTAACATTCGGGCATTGTTTTAATGAGGTGCCTCAATACACGGAGGAGATTCTGATTTCACAGGGTGCATCTACATGTGCAATTAATGCAACCCGATAAACTCCAAAGCACCTGGAGCTGGAGTACACTGCTCCTGGGCACAATGTCTACACATGCACCTGGGACAGCAGTACTTTGAGTCAGGGTGGAGCAGGCCCAGGCTGGCAGCAGGCTTGGTGGGGGGGGGAGGAGGCAGCCCTGTGCTCCAGGTGGTGGTGTTGGGCCACAGATGGGCTGGCTGGGGGATGAGAGTGCTGAAAGTGCAGTGCCTTATGCCTAGGTAGCAACCAGGAGTCTAGCTCCTTACTACCTGCGCTGACCAGGTGTAATTTAGCGGGTGTAACCCGCAGTTTCTGTCTACATGAGCATTTTGTCGCACTTAATTACTTTGCCATAAGATAGTACTGTCCCTGACAGTGCACGTGTAAACTGTGATGCTTTACTGCAGAGCTAATTAGTCTACACCACAGTAAAGTGCACATGTACATGCACCCAGCATCTGGGACCCAATGGATGCTTATACATGAGCAGCAAGGCTGCTCTGATGCACTGTAATTACAGTCTCAATTAATTAATGGTCTCCCATGTCTTGTGTATCAGTGCCTCCATGATGAAAAATGGTGGTGGGGGGCGCTTTAAATAAAGCTTGTTTGATGAGCTTTACTTAAAGTGCTCCTGCTGCTATTTTTTAGTGTGGGGATGCTGATACAGGACATGCTTTTAGAGATGTTCTGATTAAAGCCCTCCTCCCCACCCCCCACTCCCAGAGCATGTGTTTAAATGCCCAATATTCAGAAGTCTCCTACTCTTATTTAGGAATGTAACCAGAATTCTAAAATAATACTGCATGCTGGGTGCGGTCTTCTTTTGACGATTTAGTCCCAGTTGTGCGTGTCAAGTATCTGAAAGTCTGGACTCTGTGTTACAGCAACTATTGACAACGGAATGAAGTGCCCTAGTGACAGCAATGGGATAAGTACTAGAGTAGGCAAGGCTCAGACTTTTCAAAATAAAATTTCCTTGGCACAGTGATAACATCCCTTCCTATAACAGCACCTTGCACCTGCACTGCTGCTGACTCTTAATGTAATATACAGGTATCAGCTTTTCTACCATGGACACACTCTGTTATATGGTCAGCTCTTTCACTTCTGACTTTTGCAGTTTAATACCAGCTGCCTTTCCCATAGCTATGGATATTTCTGCTCTCAATACTGATGTTGCTGATTCCCAGAGAAGTATGGAAAAGCGAGCCGCTGTAGTAAAAAACACAGATAAATATATTTGCCTAATGGAACGGGACAAAAATGTTTATGGTAGCCATTATTTTCAAGCTCTACAACTGTTTTATTCAACCTATTATATAAATAATCTGGCAAACAGCAATTTGTGAATTACTCTGATATGAGGTAAATGTCTGATTAGGGTCCCTTTAATACATGTTTTAGTAACATTTTTGAAAAGCAAAATATATCCTCCAACAGAAAATCCCTCTTCCAGCAAGAAATTCTTCCAGAGACTGCTATTATAGCTGAAAAGGTTTATTTTAGTGAACAAAAGTTTAAACCATCAACATGCAGAAAGAAAACATCTCTTAACCCTCAAATCAGTAGCTGTCCACAGGTGGATTATTATGACAAGATACTGCCAAAAAGGCAGAAACATTCTTCTTGCAGTGCCCACCTGCAAGAAGAATGTTTCTTCTCCTAGTCACTAGTACCTTAAGCCAAAAATTTCCTAGGCAGCTGTAGGTTAACACTCCCTTAGGCAGACTCAGGGGGCAGTTTCCTTATAAAAGCCAGTCTATTTATTATACACGGAGATAATTTCTCACTATACCAAGCAAAGCCAATACAGGTGCAAAGAACAAGCACAAACACAGAATCAAACCTCAGATTTTTCTTCAAGCTGAGAGGAGCAACACAAACCCTATACTTTTTCCTAAACACCAATCTCTGCCCATCTAGCTTCCCTTCCTGGGTACTTTTAACTTCCTCTGAGCCTAGCCAGTCATCTCTGTCAGCTGACCCAGTTCTTTAGCAGATAAACTATTATTCCCTAACCCTTTGCAGCTGGGCTCCAGCCCCTGAGCCATGCACCTCATTATAGCACTTTAAGTGAAAATTAAGCAGAATTTATGTAACTGAATTCAAGAGTGTGTGCTGCAAAACCTGTGGCCTAACATTCCTTGAGTAGCAGCAGGCTAGGTGGCCATACATACCCATGTGTTCATAGATAATATTCCCTAAGACTATTATTCCCTAATATTAATTATTAATTATTAAACCTAAGGATAGGTATGCTGTGGCAGTGGTATGGTTCTGGTTGAAAATTCCTGAGGACATACATGCCTACTGACACACAAAATCCAGAAGTATGGAAAAGATGCCACTTAGGAACATCCCTCTGCACCTACTCTCAAGAGCTTGGCTCCACTGGTGAGCTTGAGATCAGCTTCACTGGTTCATTTCCAGGTTTGGAGCGCGTCTGTACAAGCAGGTGGGCAGGCATGCTAGAGGTTGCTTTGGATAGGACACTTCGTGCTCTTCTTCTTTCATATGGCTGGGGCAAGCAATAGCAGAGAAGGTGTATGTTGAGGTTTGATAGCCAGCTGATGACATCCAGACTGGCTAAGTGGATTGCTTCAATCCCTCCATTATATGCAAGTTCAGGGCAGGAGTTTGCAATGTGACTCATTGACCACCTCACTGCATATGCAGTGTGGTGAGTCCTTGATGCCCTACTTAGCCAATAAATAGGCACACCTTCTGTGTCCTTTATGAATGCAGTTGAGTGCAGTCCAATATTTATGTTGCAGGCAGAAACCCAGAAACTCAGTGGTTGGATTTATGACCAAGTTTTTGTTGCACGCTGTTGCTTCAGACCAGATTTCATGCCAGCAGCTCTCACCTTCCAAACTGTTTGATGAAAGTTGTAGAGCATGTAACCAGAAAGGTTGCCTTGACTTAAGCCTACATCTTGGTGGGTGGGTGATATCTTCATACAATGGGAGCTCAGCATCAGCCATGATCTTTTTATACTCTCAAGGTAAGGCCAAATCTCTACTCACCGTGGAGGGAGCGATATTTGATATCACCGGCAGTCACATAAGTGGCATGGATTTTAGAGCACCACTTACTACTCACATGGTGGCATTTACCTGTGCATCAATGTGATCGGTGTGAGAGCTTTGGCACCAGATGGGAATGCAATATCTAGCTGTAGAGAGTACCAAGGCTTGTAGTGATATATGGAGGGTAGGAGCATTGCTTCCACAGGATGCTCCAGCAAGCTTCTCTATAATGTTTACCCTCATCACTGTCTTTTTGCCAGTAATTTCAAGGAGTTAGTGGTAACTGAGAGTTTGATCTAGAGCGACTCCAATGTACCGTGGATTTTTTGGATGTTATTTTATTTCCACAAAACTGTACATTTACCATTTTATTGGCCTGGGAATTGTTAACGTGGAACAAAGAAACGGCCATCTTAGTTGCTTTAAGTTTCAAACGCCAAGTTTGGAAATAATCCTGTCGGATGTGCAGATAATTTTTGAGGACCTTATCTGTTGTCTTGAAAGAATCATCTTGTGTTGTTAAGGCAGTACCATCAGTGTAAATAAATTTACATGATGCTGTTGGCAGGATGTCGCTGGTGTATAGGTTGTAAAGAATCAGAGAAAGAACAGACCCTGGAGGGAGACAGTCATTTAGCACTCATCAGTGGCTCAAATCCTCGTTGAGATGTATCCAGAATCTATGGTTTGATAGGAACATGTTTATTATTTATTAGTAGTTTATGGTGTAGACATGCTTACAGGAGAGGGTGATATTTCACATACCCAGAACTTCTGGCATTGTGGAAGAGCTGAGGAACTTGGTGCTTAAGTCTATTTGAAATTCACAAACTAGATGTCCCTCTGCTTAAGTTCCTTGAGTGGGGCTCATCTGGTAGGTAGGACCTGAGCAGACCTAATATATACTGACAGGACTGATTTGTGCACAGTACACAAGAGCCCTAGCTACTTTCATTCAAAAGTACAGCCAAAGCTCATTGTGATTATGGTGCCAACACTCATAGAATTTTTCAATGGATAGAGCACTTATTTGGGAATGAGAGACTCATCTTCTTCTCAGGCTGAAGTGGTTGAAACATTGTCCACATCCTCAGAGAGTGTCTTATCACCTGGCTGCAGGCTAGATTCCGTTGAAGGCACTCATTACCCCTCTGGTTGAATCAGTGCCCCTATACAGAAAGGAATGAACAAGTTATGGGGTCAGGGAGACAGAGCAATAGGAGGAGGTGAAGAGACCTCTATAGCCCAGTGATGAGGGGACTCATTTTGGAGGGGAGAGTTCTGGATGGGGTAGAAGTGGGTTTTCGGAGTGGCTGTGTTTGGTTGTAAAGTACCTACCCTCCTGCTCTATCACCTAGAATACCAGACAACCAGAAGCAGAAAGAAAACAGAAAATGATTAATAACAAGAGGTTGATTGGGTTCATCTTTGCTCAATTAAAGCAAAATATTTCTAGCATAAAAGTATTTAAGAAAAACCCTAAATTGATGTCAGTAAGAGCTGAACACTAGAAATAATATGCTCCAGGATTTATTTGGCCTCGTGAAACATGCAAAAATATCTGATAGCATAATAATAATGTCACCCTCATAGGAGAGAGAATAGCTTTTTCCATGACTTTTTGTATGCAAACAGCCAAGAAAAGCTAATTGAAAAAACAAGAATTCATGGAGTCCAGTGCACATCTATGATGTTTAGAACAATTCTGTTAGCACTGGAGTGATGCCAGCAGTAAAATTTACTGAGTCTGAAGGTCATTTTTTTTCTGGATGAGAGCAACTTATCTTACATAACTACATGAAATTAGATAGTGATGCAGTAACTGAGGAACAAGGAGAGGACACTAATGTTCATTCTGGTTGCTTATATATATATATCACTCTTCTTTAAGCATGTTCAAGGCCATGTTCACACAGTGTTTATTTATGCATAAGTACACACACCATTTAAAGTAATATTTGTGTTTTACCTTTGTAGGAGGGGGTGGGTTGTGGTTTTTCCATCCTCTGCAGATATTTGAGGAGATGGTTGCTATTGCAAAGCAATAGGAGTGTCTGTGGGAGGGGGATGCTACAACTTCCTTCATCCTTTGTGCCAGTCTTCTTCTCATGTTTTTGTATCATAAACCATTTGCTACTTCCTCTCCCTTTAACAATTAAGGGTTAGGAGTAGCTAAGCATAAAACCCAAAGGGGACCTTATTTAGGTTAGAATGAGCATGGGATTATTTTGCTCTGGGAAAATGGGAGGAGTAACAAAGAGCAGTCAGGGATTAAATGTAAGAAGGAATAGGGTGGAGTGGAAGAGCAGAGGAGGAGAAGTATGGGCAGAGTAAAACATGGTTTGGGGTAGACATTGTGAGCTAAGGAGAACTGAGTGGGCTGTCTACATGTCCTTTTACATGCGCCTAAACTTAATGCACATTAGCCTAATATGCTTTAAGGCAAATTAGGCATGTATCTACATGTGCACTCACTAAGGCACATTAATGCAGGTGTGCAGACTGACTTGGGACTAAACTTAGTCCCAAGGCAATGGACACACAACAAGTTAATGCGCATTAACACAACTACACATTTGCTAACGCGACTTAGCTATTTGCACATAAATTTGATACCTGCTTTATGCAGGTATCAAATTTAGGCTCGAATAGCCTAAAGTCACCATTTTTAAGATGCATTAAGGATGCACACATGTAGATGAGCACACTTAATGTGCCTTAAATTGGGCTAGTGCATATTAAATGCACATGTGTAAACACGCTCAGTAGTAGGCAGTGGAGCTACAGTGGCTCCTGGATAGGTGAGTGAGAGGGTAAGAGAAAGAGTTGCTTAAAGGAGCACAAATCCTTGAGTAATCAGGATTTGGGAAAGCAGATGAAGGCAAACAACTGGGAGCTCTGAGAAGAGTTACAATTATTATTAGTAGAACCAGCCTGGAGGGAGGGGGTCAAAGAGTTATACCTTGTAAACAGCACAGTATAATCTTGAGAGTGAGAAAGCTATCTTCCATGATATTGCCTGGATGTGTTTATATTAATAGTGGGCAGAGATAGTCATATATTGAGGAGAAAAACCTGTGAATAACAGGGCTGTGGTTCAGTTCTAACATTTTGAAGATGGTCTGAGATGATTTTGTCCAACGTGCATAATATGATGACAAATCTTATCGCATAAGTCACCAGTCTTAAAGCTCAAATACTAAAGTCAGTGAGGTGAAAACTAGCTTCATAGTAGTAGTAAAATGCCCACTGAGTTCAGTGGGGCCAGGATTTCACTCCAGATATCATAGATTTCATAGACATTAGGGCTGGAAGGGACCTTGGAAGATCATCGAGTCCAGCCCCCTGCCCAAAGGGCAGGAAGTCAGCTAGGGTCATAGGATCCCAGCAAGATAAGCATCCAGTTTGCTCTTGAAGGTGTTCAATGTAGGCGCTTGAACCACCTCCGGTGGCAGGCTGTTCCAGACCTTGGGGGCTCGGACAGTAAAGAAATTCTTCCTTATGTCCAGCCTGAAACAGTCTTGCAGTAGTTTATGACCATTCGACCTAGTTGTCATCCCTTGGGGTGCTCTGGTGAACAAACGTTCCCCCAGATACTGGTGGTCACCCCTGATAAACTTGTAGGTGGCCATCAGATCACCCCTGAGCCTGTGCTTTTCCAGGCTAAAGAGCCCCAGGGCTGTCAGCCTGTCATTGTAGGGTCTGCTTCCCTGATCTCTGATCATGCGCGTGGCTCTTCTCTGGACTCTCTCAAGCTTCTCCACGTCCTTTTTGAATTGTGGAGCCCAAAACTGGATGCAGTACTCCAGCTGCGGCCTCACTAAGGCCGAGTACAAGGGGAGAATGACGTCCCGGGATTTGCTTGAGAAGCATCTATGGATGCAAGCCAGCGTTTTGGTCGCTTTACTAGCCGCAGCATCGCACTGCAGGCTCATGTTCATCTTGTGGTCAATGATGACCCCCAAGTCTCTTTCTTCCATAGTGCTAGCCAACATAGCACTGCCGAGCCTATAAGGATGCTGCGGGTTTTTCTTCCCAAGGTGGAGAACCTTGCATTTATTGGTGTTGAACACCATCAGATTCTCATCCGCCCACTTGCTGAGCCTGTCCAGGTCAGCCTGGATCACCCGCCTGTCTTCTGGTGTGGATGCTTTGCCCCAAAGTTTGGTGTCATTGGCGAACTTGGCCAGTCTGCTTCTGACTCCAGTGTCCACATCATTAATGAAGATGTTGAACAGTATGGGTCCAAGGACAGAGCCTTGGGGGACCCCACTGGTCACAGGACACCATGATGAGTGACTTCCATCAATTACTACCCTCTGGGTCCGACCCCGGAGCCAATTTTCCAGCCAGTGGATCGTGGGGGACCCAAGGCGACAATTGGCCAGTTTCTCTAAGAGGTGATCATGGGAAACCAGATTGAAGGCTTTTTTGAAGTCAAGATATATGACATCAATCTCATCTCCCTTGTCCAGGTGGTAGGTCACCTGGTCGTAGAAGGAAATGAGATTGGTCAAGCAAGACCTACCTGCAACAAACCCGTGCTGGCTATCCTTTAAGATGTTGGCGTCGGCCAGTCCATTAAGGATGGCCTCTTTAATAAACTTTTCTAAGATCTTCCCCGGGATAGAAGTCAGGCTAATGGGCCTATAGTTAGCCGGATCCACTTTCCTCCCTTTCTTGAAGATAGGCACCACATTGGCCTTCTTCCAGTCTTCAGGCACTACACCAGAGCGCCAAGAGTTTTCAAAGATCCGTGGTAGAGGCTGGGCTATGATGCTCGCCAGCTCCTTGAGTACCCTGGGGTGAAGATTGTCAGGGCCAGCTGACTTGAAGGTATCCAGCTTCTCAAGATGTTCCTTCACGAAGTCAGCATTGATGGAGGGCAGAGGATCACCCTCACCTGGACTTCCCTGTCCCGTAGCGGGCACGGGCGTCCCATGGGACTGATGAAAGACCGACGCAAAATACCTATTTAATAGGTTGGCTTTTTCCTGGGCGTCGGTTGTCAGTTGCCCCATCTGGTTCAGCAGGGGTCCAATGTTGCCCCTGCTTTTCCTCTGGCTCCCCACATATCTTTCTTCAAGCTGCTGTTCCACCCGCAGGTGCAGCACTGTGTCTAGACTTCTGGCAGCTATGGGCAAACTTTTAGTATTGGGCCCCCCTTCACCAGAGAAAATGATAATATTTGAACAACAGAACCCCCCCCTCCCATTTTTGGGCCCCCTTTCTGTCTGGGCCCTGGGTAGCCACCCGGTTCGCTCGTGCCTGTGTCTGGGTCCGCCAAGGTGAGGGTAGAGCAAAGAATTAAGGAGCCCAGCTTTGTCCCTGCTGCACCAGAACAATTCGGTCCCAGAAGAGAATGTGGCTTGTTACATTTAATGAGCAAAAATTTTAATTTGTTGTTAGCTCATATCTGCAATTTAACCTGCATTTTCTTTCATGGTGCTCTGCCATTGTGTTGTATTATAAGCATTTTTTCCTCTTTACCTGTCCCTGGTAGCCACCAACTTCCAACATGAGCAGAATGAGGTAGACTTTATTCACTCCTGTCAAGATTGTTTCTTAATTGGCCAGATCCACTGTACAGCAATGCCAAGCACTCCAGGGACTTCGCATACTGCTTCAGTAGCATGTTCCAGCTCCTGCTGAACAGCAGGATTATAGACATGAACTGAGGATTGAACTCAGGTCTCCCATGTGGCAGTTCACGGTTCTTTTACTGGGTTTGTTATTGATTCACATCCATAAATAAGAATGGTGCTTTAGAGATATAACACTTTAAGCTTTCAGTTCTCTGGAGTTTCATAAATAAATTTGCCATTAGAACATCAGGACGATTCATTATCAAAAGCTAGTCAGGAATTTTACCATGAAATGCATTTCTGTAGAAATGCCAATTCATTAAGACAGAAACTGTTTGCAGGAAACAGTGTATGTGCAAAAAAATGGAAAGATAGTCCATTTTAACTTTTAAAAATATCATTTTTCCCTTTGAAAATATTTTGCATTCTTAAATGGACATAGATTTATGGTCTTTTTTAAAAATAATGAAATGATTGAAGCTAAATCATTTTGATTGACATGAACTGAAGCTATTTTCACATGATTGATTCATGAAAATGTTTGAGATATTAAAAATCATCCCAATTTTGAACAGAGAAAGCATTTCTCACTCAGCTGTACCCATCTTTTTCTCCTTTTTAATATTTCATTCTTTTTGCGAAGATTTTGCTGCTATTAAAACAGGAAAATGGCAGAGGCATTGGCAGCTCAGTGGGCACATTAGTACACACAGTGGACCTCATTGAGGCATTTTCTTTTTCATTGTTTATTCCATGACCCTATTTAACAACTGTGAATTAAATTATTGATAGCTGAAATTGATATAAGTAATAAAACTTGCCGTTTATTCTTCAGCTTTCACAACACCCTTCTTTTCCCCACACATTCTGTGGTCCATGATGCCATGAAAATTATCTTTTTGTTGTCAGTTTTGGAGTGATACTATGTTTTCCACTACTATCTCAGTGCTAAAATTAATTAAAATTAAAAGCCCAGATTTCCATTGCAGAGCCAGCTGTTAAAAATAGCAGCGGCCAAAATGGTGATAATCCCATTTTTGTAATAATATCTTCATATTTACATCAAGCAAGAAACCAAGTACTTTACCAAAATGTTTAAAATAAGAATAAGACTACAGTTTATAAATTGATAAGAAATAACAAAATTCCATTGCTACCTGCCTTTATGCATTTTATTTTTTATTAAATTAAAAATGCACAGTAATACGTCCTCTTATAACCCCCAAACAACTACATTTTTCTTAATGTAGCATATGTTGTCTAATGCTGCTTCAATATGAAAAAGCCCTCCCCTCCTATCCAAATAACCATGCTGTAGGAAGTTCAGATCAATATGGATATGATGTACTTGATTTCAATTCCAATACTGACTCTAGTCTTGCAAGCTGATACCTATGAGTAGAGTCCAAAGCTTATATAGCAAGTGCTAATCAACTCCATAGGGCTTTTTATGGGCAGTGGGAAATTGTCTGGATCTGACTGTAGAATCGTCAAACTGTCTTTTATTACATTTATAATTTCATTGAGTCTTGCCATTGTCAGGCTAATAATGACATCTATATGCTCTATGGGTTTTTTTCCCCCCTTAAGAGCCCAGATATAATATGAGATTACAGTGTCAGGCACCTTGCCAGCTCCCCCTCTCAACTACCAGAAAACTTGAATCCCTCAGTGCTACAACCTACAGCACCATCATGTGTCATGTTACTACATCAGCATCTTTTTTAGATGCTCTGTTTTCTTTAAGGAAGTGAACTTTTTGTAAACACTCAGTAATGGTCTTTTTTCTGTAAAAGATAAGTGGGAGGCCAACTGCTGAGGAGATCGATAATGGGCCCAAGATCCTATTGTGGGGTTACTTATTTAAATGCAAGACAAGATAGCAAGGACAGAACCTTTGTTCAGGCAGAGCCATGGGTATACACGAAGCCTTATAGACAAATCAGATGGTGGGTGGGCCCCTATCCCAAGGTGCTTACCATCTAGGATGTGTTCTAGCCAACCCTGATATCCACATTTCAGTGTGGAGAGACAACAGCTGAAATGATCATCTCAGGGTTTACTGACTTTTGCTGTTTTGCCCCAAAAGAATTGTGAGGCACAAATACACAAAACCCCTGCTTCCCTACCTTGTACCCCCTTTTCTTCATCTCAGAAAAAAGCTGGAATTCCAAGGAAACCCTGGGGCTGCTAAGCATAGGCACCAACTCCATGGGGCTCAAGCACCCATCAAAAAAATTAGCAAGTGTTCAGCACCCACAAGCTATGGTTGTTTTGCTTTTGTATGTTAGGTATCTGTGATTGCTTGCAGACATTAAAAAACAAACAAGCAAACAAAAAACATGCTTTACCAGAACCAGCAGTATGTTACTTCAACTCGGTTCTGTAGCATCTGTAAAGATTAGATGCATCAGCAGGGCTTGTTAGTGCTTTTAAATAAAGCTGATTGAATCAGCTATTAAATAAAAGCACCAAAAAGCCCCACTAAAGCACCTGATCTTTATGACATCAGGGGAGCTGGGTTGAAGTAATGTACTGCCTCTTCTGGGCATGGACGGGACTCCCGCTTCCCCCCCCACAAAAAAAAGCACCCATCGGCAAAAACCAAAGTCAGCCTGTGCTGCTAAGCCAGGGAGCGAGCTGCTGAACCATGCTCCTGAGATTTATGGATGAGCAGGCCCCACACTCCTTGCATCCAAAGGGAAGGCCACAAGCCCTGGGGCTGGGTGGGGTAGCCTCGGTGCTAAGGGGCATGCTTGACAACCTAAGAGCTTGCAAGTTTAAGGCCATAGCAGAAGTGCTCACAGCACAGTTTGTCAGATTCCAGTGAAATCTGGGAATTCTGCTAAATACCTTGTCGCGAGGACACGATAAAGGAAAAGACCGGGGGCTCTGAGTAGCTTTATTATGCACATCCCACTTTGTGAAATAGTTTTAAAAATATTTGTGTCTTCATAACTGAACTGTTAAACTGAAAGGAATTATGCTAAGTGTGTTTGAATATGTATGCTCTCTATAGGCATAGGCTGCAAACAAAGCTGGGGGCTGAGATAAGCCAAACCCAAAAGAACTTCTCTGTCTTTGCAAGCTTTCCTCAGACTCTGAAATGAAACAGCAGGGAGCTTTTCACAACTGACAGGAATGCTGTTCAGGGATGCTAGGACAGAGCCCTATGGAGACCATAAAAATATATTTTTCACAGATAAAGCATCATTTAGCACCTTATCATTTACCCAACCAGAGCAACTGTGGTTTCTGGCACATACTGCAGACTATCGGGAGGCAGGTGATCGTCCTTATTTAGAAGTACCACTAGTCATGTGATCAGAAAATGGTGGAGGATCTGTATTCCTAGTAAACTGCTACTGAAAGAGGGATGCTGAAGTGCAGCAATCAAGCATCTTTATTATTTTCCCACTAAAAAGGCCTCCTCAAGTCTTTAGAAGGTAAGCATATCTTTGCACTAAGAGGCTGATATGCAAAGCGCTTCTCTGATTAACGGTTCTATTGTTGCAATTACTTTAGAGGAAAAAAGGAAGGGTGAGCGGACTGTTTGTCAGCAGGATGCAAAGCATCCAGTGCCTCATTACTGAAATCAGGCAGCTGTATTTTAATTCTCTTGCAGCTCTTTATGAGAGAAGCTTACATCCATGCGATGGATTTGTTTTGTCAGGGTGAAGAGATGGTATTTGTAATTAGGAAACAAAACTTCACTGTACAATCAATCACATAACACTTCTGATTATTTTCAGTTCGTTTGCATAGCTTTCAGGGTCTGGTGGGAAAAGAAGAAAACTGGATACTGTCACTGAATAACTTGTTTTTAAAAGACTGCTTAACTATGGCATAGCAATTATTTGGGATATCTCTAGCAGTACAGTACTTCACAATAGGATTGTTTTCGGTGCTTGGCTGTTAAGTGAAGCATATGATTTCTTTTTTTCTTGCAATACCTTCTTAAATTGCTGTAGAGAAAAGAATCTTGTAACCTTTTGAGAAAGAGCTAGGATCCAGGAATAATTTCAACTGACAAGAAGAGTGAAAAATTACTGCAAAGTTGGTTTGTACAGGCATCGTTTTCATTCATTTGAAATTTGGGGAACCTAATATGGCTTTGTGGGTATATTTGCATTTTTATCTGTGAGGCAAGTCTGAAAATTATTACTGAGGATGACTTGTCATAAGCAAATGTTTCATATAGCCTAAAGAAATGATGATGATGTAGAAGAACCTGCTGGTTACATATAGAACATCTACCGTACTTACTTGAATTTAAGATGCCCCTGAATATAAGATGAGTACCCAATAATTAGATGCTGTACATAGAAAATTACAAATTTGTTATAATTTTTCATGTATGGAATCTAATTATTGGAGGGCCATCTTTAATTCATCCCCCCACCTGCTGAAGAGGGGCAGGCAGTGGGGGAGCACGTGATGAAGGGAGGTCAAACAGCTTGTCACCTGCTTGTTCCTACCCCCTGTCATCTCTACCCCTGCCTGCCTCCTCCTCCCCCCCCCCTGAGCCTCCACCCTGCTTCTTCCTCTGCTTTCAATCCTGCTCTCCCCAGTCTCTGTTCCTCCTCCCCTGATCCCGACCTCCCTACCTTTACTTTTGCTCTCTGTGCTGGCAGGCTCCATCCCTATTCTAGCTTTGGTCACTTAGCATGGGCCCAGCCCAGCTCCTGTAGCAGCCATGCAAGCTGTGCACCACTGCTATGGGATATGCTGGGGCTGGGCTCAGACCCAGGCTACTGTGTGGATGGAGCCTGCCAGCATGGAGCAAGGGGATGGGGGGAGGCAGAGGGGCAGGCAGGGGAGTAGAGGCTATGTGGTGGGGAGATGGGAGGAAGAGGCTGCAGGGGGGAGGGGGGGGAATGGAGGGGGGCAGGGGTTGCAGGCAGCAGCTACAGCTATGGCCCTGACCATGGGTAGGGACTGGAACCCAAGCTGCAGCAGTCACCTGCCCTGCTTCCACGCCACCTCTTAGAATCACATACAAGGGCCAAGATGAGGGGCTCCCCCCATGTTATATGGCGGAGGGGAACCTCATCTTAAAATTGAGTAAATACAATATATATGATGTACATGATATGAAATATGTGTTGTGTTGGTAGGTGTAGTTGTTAAGTGTATTAGCATTATGAGGGAGTGAGGGCATTACATTTTGGACTCATTGATACCTCTTAAGAAGCACAGCTATGCTGGGGAAGGGGTAGGAGGCATATAGCTTCAGCAGTCTTTCCAGGAGGCAGTTAGCTGGCTACATGGATAAAGAATCCCATCTTTATCCCTTGCCCTTAGATATGTCTCTGGAGTCACTAATGTTAGTTTTTCTTACTCATTCCTCACTGCTTAGCAATCTAGGGATTGGGAATGCTTAGAAAAAGGCCTTTTATATCCTATTCCTGACTGGCTTGGCCAACATTTTGTCTTGTGTAAGCCAGGACAATGTTGCAGGAAGTCCAAGTCATTATACTATGCTCCAGTGTTAGCCAGAGTTTACCTCTAGTTAAACTCAGACCTAATAAGAGTATTTAAGGGTGTGCAGCAACACTACAATCAACCTCTATAAATAACAGTGAAAACAATCCAGACAGTGATGATAGATAAGAGTTGGAAAATACAATTACAGTGTAGAGCAAATGTCTTTTAATGGCCCTTAATATATTGGTGCTTTATTATCTCTGTAGCTGCTGAAGTCAGGAAAAAATAACTGCTTCAGTCAAAAATCCCTTTGTTCAGATGAATGTGCTACACTCAAAAATCACTAGTGTCCATAGGTGGCAAATGAAGCAGTTTTGTCAGGCCAAGTAAATTTTGTTAGTATTATATATGCCACAGGAGAATCTCAAAGCCCCAAGACTGAGTCCCCCTTCCCCATCATGCTCACTGTCATACCATCCCATAGAAAGAGATATTTGTGCTATATGATGCACCAATAAGCCATACAGTGGAAACAGGAAAGGAGCACAAGCTTGGTGATAATGTAATGTGATCAAATGGGGACTTGAGCTTATCTACCTATCTATATTTTTTCTTTTTGATATTAAATAATGGTTTAGTTATTAATAGCATCTGTAACTTACAGTATTGACTGAAATGTTTAGTTCTGGAAAGGTTTCAGGTTAAAAGTTCTGCTACATGAGGTCCACTCTATGACTATAACACGGGCACGAAATGGAGAGCAGGAAAACAGTTCATAATTTCCTCCCATTGGTATAGAATTAGCTGTGTTCTACAGAAAGATAATCAGTTATCTGCTGGAGAAGAGTATAGGCAGCAAAATGTGTAGGAGCAGTCCTTGAGTGACTGTAGCAAAGCCCATAGCCAATCGTTGTACACATAATATAAAAGGTGAAAGAAGGTCCATTGTTTCTGAGATCTTTCTATCCTAGGCTCCTTTCTGCTGCATATTGGTCCAAGTGTTATATCATGCTTTTTCTAAACAGCTGAGAAGGAGGTGGGCTAACACCTCCAATTCTTACTTCATAATATTCATACAAGTAGCTATCAGACAGTAATGGTTTTCATGCACTGTGGATGTGGAACATGTCTAGCCCACCCATCTGGAGGTAAAAATTTACTATTGAGTAGTACAACAAATTCCTATGTATTTGTTCCAACCCCAGTTACAGAGGAAATGAGTCTCAGATCCTCTAAAAGTGTTTACAGTATGTGCCTAATTTACTGAGCTGCTAAACTCCATTTGATTTCAGTGGGAGTTAGTTAAATAAGTTTTGGGCATCTACTGCCTTAGTGTGAGAATCTCAGCTTGCATTTAAACTTGTAATGCTTTTGAGATATTAGGGAATAAATATTATATTACAAAATCCCTCCCCGAAGTTGAGATTTGTCACCACCCCCACCTCCATGCCACACCTTGCTGTTCCATGCATTTTTTTTCCACACAGTCACGTGGGATGTGTTACTTAGGGAAATAACACAGTCCTTCTTCAGAAATGTCAGTGAAATAGCTGTGAAATGCCATTCCTTAAAAAATACCAACTCCTGGAGTTGGATTCTCAATATATGTTCAACACAGAAAGCTATTGGGGAAAACTCCGAGGCACAGTTAACGAACAATATAGTACTCACACCTCTGCACAGATAGCATAAATGGAGGCATGGTGTACACAGATACAATGAAGCTCCTGATATGCCATGGAGTTGTGTGGTACTGTGACACATGGTACTGTGCAATATACTCAAAAAGCATTTCAAACAGGAGCATCCCCAAAGCACACAATGAAATGGAGCCTTTATTCAGAATGGCAGAAAGGAAAGGTTGGAAATATAATAAGGGAACACAATAATTAATTAATAGAAAATATCATAAATCTCCTAGTAAAAGTGCCCAGGGACATTCCAGGAGATGCAAATAAATCCATAGCCTATATCCCCTGACATGCCCATATCACCCCCAGTTGAGGAAGGCGTGCATGTTCAGGAAAGCACTCATATTTATTTAACTTTAAACTAAATGAGACTTGGCATATCCTTTAAGTTTAAATTTCGACATCATGTCCCTGCTGGATAACCTGTCAGTGATCATGTATATTCTGCTCAAGGTTCTCTCCTACAGCAATCACAGCTGGGGTATGAGTCTCTCCTAAATCCAACCTTGGGCCCCCAACCCCTAGTCTCTCGTAGGCTGCCTTTCCTACTGGCTCTGTTTATAAAATTGTTTTTAAAACTCTCTCCTCCTTAATATGAAATCCTGTCGCTTTAAAGTTATGCAGCCTGTTCTTGTCATTGCCTTTTGAAACACAGCTGAGACCCCTCTAGCTTGGGCCTGCTGCATGGTTTATTCATGCCAATCCTCAATGGAGTTAGTCCCAAACACCTTGGGAACACTTGCCTCATCTGTTTTGAATATCTAAATAAAGCATCATTCTTGGATCAGCTCTCACATGCCCTTTCAGTGAAGGGTTTTGGCTGTATGCCAGGGTCTTCTCCTTTAGACTCAGTGCTTCCCTGCTAGCCTCCTCCCCTCATTCTCATTCAGAATGCCCCACAATCCCAGCACACTGATCCTGGCACTTTCCCAGCAACCCTCAATGTCTGATGTTCTTTGTCTCCCAGTTTAACTGGTCTGTAGATTCTTCCTGCTCCTACAGTCGAACAAACTTATCGCAGTAGTTTGCTTCTTGTAAGTGATTTGTTGTAGCTTTCTACTGATTTTGACTCTGTTCACTCATGCACTTGCCTGACCTGGCTATTTCTAGTGTTTCTTCCTGACTCTAAATACCCTGCTCCCAAAGTAGACAGGCTGTAGGAATAGGCTACTGCATGGTGCTGGTTTTACTTCCCACGTAGCCCTTTTTTGTCTTCATCGGGCAAAGTCCTTTGGTTCCAGGCTAGTCCTGCCCCACATTTTCCCTGGCTACATGTACTTGCAGCTGCTATTCTGGTTGTCCATCCCTTGCAGCTCCATGCTTGTAGCTATTGGGATACTTTTCACTGAAGCCACCTGCTGAACCAGATCACCACTCCTGCTCCTCTGATACCTCTTCTCTCTCACCTCTGTGACCTCAAGACAAGATGAGATGGTGAGTCCTTATAATCAGATTGTGGCGGAGGTAGAGGTCTCTGGGATCAAACTCCTAAGATATCCATCCAACCATATGTTTTTCTGACAGCATCCGGTTGATCTGAGCACTTGCTCCTCTCTTTAGGTGGCCAGTAGCTCAGTCTTTGCACTCTAAATCCAGATGTTGGGGGGGGGGAAGGTAACTGCAGGTTCACTGCAGTAATTAAGGTAAGAAAAATTACATTGAAGTCCCTATCTGAACTGTATAATCCTAGAAGTTCAAAGTGAATATTGACATTTTAGGTAGAATGATACAAAAGTGGAAAAAATGAATATTTTAAGAAAGAAGAAAAAAAGATAAAATACAATTATTGTGATAGAGGGATAAAAGAGAAAAGCAATGTAACAGAAAGCAAAGGAGTGAAAAGAGGTTGGAGGATCATGGATACAGGGATAAAGTAGAAAATTATATATTTAGATAGACATGTAATAGCACAGTATAGAATAATAAATTACTAATAAGATAAAAATGCCATATAAATACAGATTTTGAACTACCTAGAAAGTATCTATGGCATAATAAACTTTTGAATATCTCTCTTGATGGGTATCAATATACTGCAAATTGTGTCTGTGTGATAATGTCAGAGGGATTGAAATCAATCTCTTTTCTCTACTGATGAGATTTTTAGAAGCACCACGCAAGTGCCACACCCAGTGATTACAAATAGAAGTATGGCAGTAACCACCTCTGCAAAATCAGGTCCCAACAACTCTGTCACTTGAGCTAGATAGATTATTTCCTTTCAGCCCAAAATCTGTTTGAAAAATAGGATCTCTGATAGAATGAAGTCTCTCAGCAGTATATTTAATAGAGGGACGTGGTAATGGTTTAAATCATTAACAAGAGAAAAATGCATTAGATAGCACAAAAGGCTGACCGTACAGAGAGCTAGAGAGCAAGGGAGAGAGATTAAATTAAAAAGTAAAACCAAGTAGCAGCAAACAAAGTTGCAGAAACAGAATGGCTGTGCAGAGATAACACTAATTGTATCTGAAAGATTTGTCAGGGCTATCATGAATAAATTCAATATAGCCTATAGTAATGGGTGAAAGGAAATCTAACAGTACTGAGCTCCTTAGAAATATAAAGGGGGAGCAAAACTTCCATTTTCCTAAAGAGTTTCTGTTCCTTCTGCTATCGTAAAACACTGTCCTTTGAAAGGGCTAAGGTGATTCCTATAAACTGCAGATGGCAAAATGGTGTACTGTCTCTGTGCAGATACATCATTTAGAAATGTTGATATCCATACTGTATGCCACTATAGTAGAGTAAAGCAAGGAAGTGCTTAATAAACATGGCTGTTGTGCTATGTCTTGAAAAGGCAGGGAGACTTCTTGCTTTCAAAAGTACTTTATTGCAACTGCCAACAGATGCGCAAAGAGGGCTGGCAACTTCCTGCTGATGTCACATCATATCAGCCCTCAGGAAGGGAGTTAGCCCTTACTGCTACATCCCCCTTTCTCAGAAACTTGAAGGATTTCCAAAGAACTGCAAAATCATCTTGAGAGGAGAGGCTAACAAGTACTTGTGAGTCTTTACCACTGACTTCCCTACAAAAAGAGAATAATCTTTTTATTTAAAGGAGATTGGTTCACAGATCCAGTCTATTTGGTAGAGCAGACACACATCCTGACCTAGTGTAGTAAACAGGTGAAATATAATGGAGATGCTCTCGATTCCTACAGAGAAGACCTCTAGGTGTCTCCACCCAATACGAACGAGGGGCATCCTCCCTAGCCTTGTACTTCTGCATCTGAACTCCAAAATTCCTGCTCTGGGGAAGAGAAGGTACATTTCTTGAGGCATACCTGGTGTTATAATTCCATCTCTGATGCTCCTTTATAAGTTGATCTTTCTCATGAAATTCCTGTGCATCGACTAGTTTTAGAAACAAGTCATCTATTGTATTTTGGTAGAGCTGTAGAGTCAGCAGCTTGTAAGGAAATCAGGTGGACTCCATCCATGCTCTAATTGTCTTGAATGGTATATTAGGAGAGCCTGATGGAGATCTTCATTCTTTGGAAGCAAATTCTTCAGCACCCGCACTGCACGTTCTGCTGCCCCATTACTACATGGGAAGTGTGTACTGCAGGGGATATGCTGAAAGTCATACTGAGCTACAGAGTGCTTGCATGCAGTTCCAGGAAGCTGTGGACCATTATCTGCTCTTAAAACTCGTATCTGCTCTGCAGTTGTCAGAGGCAGCAACATCAGAATTTCCTCGGCCGGATTCCCCTGTTGAGTAGATGAGGGTACTTACTTGGTAAGGTTCAGGCTTTTTGTTCAGACCTGACACTTCCCTGAAGTGGTTAAAATCTCTGATCCATCTAGGCCACATTCCAGGGGACTGGAAATCAAACTGTTTTGGTGGTGTAACTTTAACTGCCTGCATTGTTTCTCTGGCCAGCCTCTGCCCTGAGCTGGAGTAGGCTGCTGCTGCAGCCTGGTCTGTCATTTAGGATTCACCCAGTTACTGACTGACATTTGTGTTCTTGTTGGTGGCAGGATTCATCCCACTGCTAATACCGTGTACTTTCTCATAGCTCAGGAAAAGGGAGGGAGAGTTCTTGCTCTCAGAAGAGCTTTATTGCAACTACTAACATAGGCACAAAGATGGTTGACAACTTCCTGTTGAAGTCATTGTGTCAGCCATCAGGAAGGGAATTAACCTTTACTACTACATACGTAATGAGAGAAGACCTATTTTTAGCAGCCTATTCTGTAGTATATGATTAAACTAACTTCTACCCATTTCTGCTTAGTGTTGAATCTTAATGATCAATATTTAATATAGGAAAAGTCTATCATCTGAATGTTGGCATTTATTCATAGCTAGAAGACTTTCGATTATTTCCAGCTATCTGCTACAAAATTTCAACCCGTTTCCCTGCCTGATCCAAGACCTTGGGAAACAGTTTTATAATACACACTTCCATACAAATATTAATCATTTATTTTCACAGTATTTGTTTCATAACAGATAAGCATGTACCTTAATTCCTATAATATGGATGGAGATAGAAGACATGCGACTTGCCCAGGCCACAGAGAAAGTAATTTACATCACCAGGATTAGAAACCATAATTTACGGACTCATGGTCTGTGCTTCTCAGTTCTAAAGGTTTTGAATAACATGATCTGAATCTGGCCCAAACTTTTCTGAATTTCACCTTTTTTATTAAAAAGTTTAATTGAAACTTCGCATTTGGATAAAATGTCATTCTTTGTGATTGCTCTGCAAATAAGTTAATCACGTTTTCAAGTAAAGTGCCTTTTGTTTGGTTTTTTTCCCCTTCCACCTCTCTCAGCGGCCTTAGTGTCAAAAATCAAAAGGTACACATTTCCAACCAGCATTCCTCCTCTAAGATGTTCAGTGTGCACATCTGCGCAGGTGCGCCTGGCAGCACAGCACAAATGCCCATGCATTCCACGCAGCTTAGAAGGAACACTGTTTCCAACCCTGTTATTTCCTACTTGTCCTTTTGGATGAATATGTTCATTATCATAACTCAACATAGTGTATCCAATTCACAACTGTAACCAGAAAAATAGTTTTCTATTTAAAATTAATAACTGATTATATTTTTAAATCTTTTCAGTTATAATTTTGAAAAAGCCGTCCAAGAAAGGAAAAAGCCATGGATGGGCAATTATTTTGGGCAGAGGGTCACTTACTGAGTTTTGGCAAGCCATCGAGGGCTGCATGACAGGCAGCCCAGGACAGATTAATATTAATTTTCTAAATTTTTAGGGGCCCCGTGGGCTGGATAGAATGGCCTGGTAGGCTGCATGTGGCCCCCGGGCCACATTTTGCCCACCCCGGTTAAGCAGTAGAAACGGCTGTGATTATAATTCACACCCCAATTTCCAGCAGCTGAATTTTGCAAAAAAGCTGTGCATTGCATGTGAGAAAATATAGGATATTTACAAACTGCGGTACATGACAGTAAAAATATATAAAACTATTTTAATTCTTTAACTCTTTAAGTTTAATATTTTATGGACAGGAAAAGACCCTTCATTTGGGGGATAAAAGCAAAATGGCACGCAGATTTATTTCCAAAATATTACTATGGCAAGCAGTATTTTAACTCCATACCCATTAAATGATGTTTTGTTGTTAGCCTTGACAGGCAGACAGCAAGGGGAAGAAGGGAGTTGGATCCTTTCAAATGGAGCAGGCATTGGAATGTAACTGGGGATTTCAAGTACTGCATTAGATTAGTGCTATGCAAAGGTGACGGCGAGCTAAGGGCTGGGTTTTACAAGCTGCAAAACACTCTGGTCATGATCTAGCCACGCACTTAAGCGCATGCTCAACTTTTGACACAGAAATAGGTGTGTTGAACCCAAGTGAAGAATAAGTTGAATAGCTTTGCTGGTGTGGGGACAGGCATTCAGGACTTTGCAGGGTACAGCTCTGAAAGGGTATGCAAGAAAGCAGTGCTGTACCTACGGTGAGGCAACTGGAGCTGTTTCCCCGGGAGCTGACCTGGGGAGGGGTCAGGATAGAAAAAAAATAGCTGCTGTTGCAGCTGCACAATCACACCAACAACAGCATTTGAAAGTTGCCCCTATGTGTGGCAGCTGCACCAGGTGCCTGGCCACATTGTTACATCTCTGCAAGCACAAACAGATTACTTGTGGAAGGAATATTATATACTATACTTCCTTTGAAAAACATTCTTTTCAGCAAATGAAGAGACACAGGAAAGGAATATTGTTTACAGTAAAAACAAAACAAAACAGGATTATCAAAATTCCACGTTGTTCTGTCCCATCCAATACTTTCTTACTTTTCCTTTCCTGAATCTGTGTGCCTTGTTTTTATATCTGGAATGGGCAAGGACAGAGAGAATAAAACATTGTATTTATATTATCCATTAGATGGAGATGATAGAGGGCTCAGTGCCCTTTATTTTAAATCTGTGGAACATTGCACGGTGCAGCATTTTTTCCTCTCTCAGATTCCTTTCCCTTTTCTTAGATAACCAGTGAGACAACAGATGCTAAAAAAGTTTGAGAGGCAGTGATTTTGGAGCATAATATCTTTCATTGGGCCAAGTGTATGGCTGGGAAAGATCTTAAATAAGCTTTCAGGCATAAGGTACCCTTCCTCAAGTAACTCAAGATCATGGTGTAACCTGGGTGATATATGAAACTTGAGAAGCTGCCTTGTTTTCCAGTCTCCTCTCTGACTCACCTTCTCCTTTGCACTCTATCTTGTTTTCAAGCATTATTATTCTTCAAAAGAAACATGAATTAGTAGAGTTTTGTGTTTGTGAGCTTGGCAGGTATGTACCTTTGCCCAGAATACAATGCCATTAACATTTAAAACACATTGCTGAGCAGAGAGAGGGGAGGAAAAAAATAAGGTACACAAACATTTTAAAAAGCTTAAAAAAATATCAACATGCTGTTTCTTGATTTACTGCTCTCTCCAACCTAAATTTGATGTAGCTTTTGGCAACAGACCTCTGGTATGCTAAAGCTACAATTTCAGACAGCAAGTGAATTGTCAGGATAACTATAGGAGAGGTCACCTTAGATTGTCAACCAGGGGAAGAGTTCGCTTCAGTTAAACAGTATTTGCGTATTTGGGCTCAGCACTAGGCTGAGCTGCGGAGGTGATGACTCAGTGTGATGCTCTGGAATAAGAAAACAAAGCAACTTGTCAACAGAGGTTAGCTGGAGAGTTGCGTCTGTCCCAAGTCCTAAATCATACATGCACACCGACAAGGGTTACTATGTATCATCAAGAAAGCAGGTATTTGTAGTTGTTTGTAGACAGAATCCGTTTAAAGCAGCCCTGCGTGAAAGTGGTAGTATACACCTCGGAGTCAAGACTACCTTCCTGAATTTCGGAGACTTTACAGACTTGGGAAAGTGAAAGAGCGTTAAGGAGGTTATTATTTTATCAGATGGGAGCCATAGAAATGTGCAGGAGCTCAGCTGTAAGTCTGCCTTCCCTTTCCCCATGTCCCCTCTCGTATATAAACCTGATAGCTGTCCAACCTGCCTCTCTGAAATGCACTTTTTTCTTTGGAGTTACCTTTGCCCAAGTCTGGAAGCCTGATTTATCAAAGCAGAAGTCTAGTAACTTGACTCCTAATGCAGCTGATCTTTGAATGGCTGGTCTGTGTACCACACAAAGGAAGTCATTTAGGACACACAGAGTTTGTTTTACTTTGACCTCAGTTTCAAGGCAAAGCATCTTTTTTATCAGTCCAGTAAATCATGCATAATTAGAATGGAGTCTCTCATGCACCTGAGTTTAATCTTTCAACATGGAGCATTTACCATTCAGGGGTGTCAAACTCACCTTCTGCCCCAGGCTGGATCCAGGCCACAGGGTTTCTTGCAGGCTGGATCAGGTCCAGGAGGGTATGGGGCAATTAGCAGGAGTGGCGGTGGCCACTGTGGCAGCCAGGCAGCAATAGGGCAAGTAGCCATGAGCCAAGCAGGTGCTTGCCATGGCAGAGAAATGCAAGAGGATATGGACTAGTGATTACAGGCAACTGAGGGCTGTATTGCACAGCCCACACTCACCCCTGGTGGCAATAGCCACATCCACAATGGCCCCATATTCTGTGGCAGGCCCTGCTCACCATTAGTCATGTCTCCAAATTCTCTGGCCCACTGGTAACCTAGTTGACCAGATGGAGCAGCTCTGCAGACCAGATCCAACTCAAAGGCCATGTGTTTGACATCTCCACCGTAAAGTTTTAAGAACAACTAAAATGAGTTCACTCTTTAGTAGCATCTGCTTTGCCTATTACTTTATGACTCAATAACCATTAATGCTGAATCCACAAAACAAACCCCCCAACCTCCTTGACCTGTATTCACTATATTAGAGTACACATTTGTGTTGTGGCAGGCTTGCTGTCAGTGTCAGTGTAGATGTTTTCTGCAGGGGCTGTAGAAAATACTATCATCACAGGACACGTTTTATGATTTTTTTCCCCCTTCAAATGTCTGTTCATCACTTATTTTATAATAAATAGAAACTTGAAACTGAAAAGAGGGTAAGCTTCATCTTAGCAAAATACTGCTTAAACATTCACATGCAGTTTTGCTGAATGGATATAATATTTGCCTTGTCTGATCTGAAATGCTCTTGGCAGTCTTATGTCAACAATGTTTTAAAAAACCATTTAAAAGCATTCCTAAGTGCCTGCAATGCTGTCTTTAGCATCTACAACTGCAAGAGGGTCTCCCTGTGTTTTCCATGTGTCCAAAAGTAAAATTCTGTGTCTTTTAGATTAATTGCATAAAAATTGTTTAATTAAACTGAGATTAGAGATTCTTGGCCCAGTTCTGCTCTCAGTTAATTGAAATCAGTGTGGCGGATATGCCCTGTGAATTCAGGATACTGTAGTTTATAGATGTAGCTGGAACGCAGTGGAGATTAACTCTTGAGATGGAAGGCCTCTTCATCTGTTTGCAACCTGAGTTGCCCATTCTTGCTAGCTGTCCATAACAGCTGCCGAAACATTCCTCTAATATGAAATATTCAGTGTTACTCATTCCACCTACATAACTTACATGGAAACTGGGGTTTTACAATTATATCAACTGTAGACCAAAGGAAAAGCTTAAGAAGCATTTAGATGGTCATATTTAAATATGCAATTATTTGGCATAAGCAGCGGCACAAGCTCCCAACACTTACAAGCAAACAGAAGGGAAGGCTGAGAAAAAAAATGATTTGAGTAGAGAACAGTAGAGATGGAGTAGGAACTTGCCTGCCAAGCCATGCCCTGTCCTACCCACAGCAGTATTGCTTGAAGCTGGAAACCAGTGATGCCTCTGTTGATGTTCCTGCAGGAGTGCATCAGTTCACCCAGCTAAGTGGTGACTAACAGAATTGTATAGACCTCATATGAAAAGAAAGAGAATTAATTTCTACCTGAGGAAAGCTAATCTTATGGTAAAGTAACGGGACTGTATTCAGGGATTTTAGCTTCAATGTAATTCTTCTGTTACAGATCCTTAAAGATTTAATGATCTGCCAAGGTTGATACATTGCTTGGACAAAAGGGCAGTCAGCTGCCCAGGGCAACAGAATTGGAAACTCAGCATTTCTAGAGCTATCAGATCAGTGATTTCTGATGGGTCAATGCAGTTAGTTTGTGAATGTAAAAAAGGGAGCAGCAACATTGATTTTAGCAATATTGGTAAAATAGCTATGGCCAACCTGGAATATGAAGAAATTTTTCCATTAACACTGGGATTTGCATCATGCTCTTGTAACCTGGGTTAATTAGCCTACAACCAAATGATTTTGCTGGATGAAACTCCTCTACAGCTAAGGTAGAGGAAAATAACTCCCCCTTTGTTCTTGTCAAAGCTACAAGATAGGAATATACAAGCAGTCTATTCTGCAATGGATCTGAGTTGTACTCTTTTTTTCTACCACCAATACTTTAGCCTTCTCCTTTGTCACTTCTTAATTCAGGGTGCAGTTCTTTCCCATGGTAACTTGTAAGGATGATGCTAGGCAGCCTGTGTCAGAGATATCTAGGTAGCTGTCAATTGCTATAATGGTTCCCCTTTGAACCGTGAGTAAAATGGTCTGATGGGTACAAATTTGCTTTCACTTGTGGGTCTGTGATCTGGCTCCATCAAAACAGCATTTGCTGAGAGGGTGTGTTGTAAGCACCTTTTAGATGTAATGATGATCTTGTCACAACAAAGAGGTTATGATCACACCTGCAACAGCCTGTTCCAGCCCCCTAATAAGATCCAGAACATGATATTTTGGGAAGGTTTGGGGCCAGTTCTGAACCTGCTAGTTGTGAAAACAAAACCATTTTTCTGCTGCTAAAAAATATTCAAGTGTTTTCATGCTTAAATTGCTACTGTTAAAAAAAAATGTATCCTGCAGTGCAACGCTTGCAAAACAGCTATAACAGAGTTATAGAATAGGTTTATAGAAATTGAACAGAAATAGGAGACATGAACACAGTTGAATTCTTCTAAATGCTTGCATTTTTTTTTTTTATTGTTAATCCTATTTAAGAGTCATTTTAGGTATAGTTAGTATAATTACCTGATATTTTCCTATCATATTATAACATTTTAGTTTCATATGATAACCTGATAAGAAAATTGAATGTGTGGCTGCATAGCTTGCAGTAGGCTGCCATAGAAAACTTGGTATGAAGTTCCAGGATAGTATTTCTAGGATTTTTCCCTCTTAGACATGTCTGTGAAGTTCACTGATAAAATGAGACCCTTTGTTGGTTTACATGCATATGCATAAATTAGAAAAGTTTGCAGTCTGCCAATGTATAATTATTCAGTGCTTCATTTTGCTCTAAACCAAGGTGGAACCTAGAGTCTCCAACAGCCACACTTCCATACATATTGTGGTATGGTATGAGCTACATCATAGAATCTCATCAACTACATTTGGTTCACCCCTGAATTAATTTGCAGCTGATTTGCAAGTCAGATATTAAAATTAGGCATATATGAGGAAGGGAGATGCTCCACATTAGATCAAATACTTGATCTTTAGATCTTGGTGAGCTTTCAGATAAAATATATTGCCTTTTTTTTCCAGATCTGTATCAGAGGATGTAGGAATGGACATCCCCTTTGATGAGGGCTTGATAAGCCCCAATGGTACAGAGATGAGACCTGGTAAGGAAGGCTTTATTCATTTTTTTAAAAAATATTTCTCACTCCAATAGCATATAATTATGCAGTGGGAAGGATATCTCTGGGCTGGTAAGGCATGATTGCAGTGTTAAAAAGAGTGTTAAGTGTGCTTTATTTAGTTAATTCTATACTTCACTTGACAAATGATAATTTATAGTGTGCTGCATATTTTCTCTTGTGCCTTGGTGTTATCTGTCTATTAAAGCATTTTGTTCTTGTGACAATTAAGTACTTTGCTTTCTTCACACTATATTTGACTTCAGTCTAGTGAAGTTTGTATATAAAAATACACAAGTCCAAACAAACCAGCTTCAAATATTCATGTGAAATGTAGTGGCAAGAAACCATACTAGAGATGTATATTAGCTCAGAACGTCATTATTTGCACCCAGCTAGGAAGAGCAAAGGCATGGTCATATTTATTTTGCGCAGAGTGATATTACATAATCAGGTAGAGCACATAAGGGCATACTTGCAATATAAATACCAGAAAAATGATAGCAAACACTCAATACAACAGTTTCTCCAAGGTGTATTTTTTTTATTTGCATTTTTCCTGATTTCAAAAGGTCACTGGGTTCACAGCTGAAGTGATTCACGTGATCATCAAAGTCCTCAAAGTCTGCTGAGGTTTAAAAGCATGTGTGAACTTTCCCATATGTTAACTCATATTTTATAATAAGTAGAAGAAGCTACATTTTATGAAATGATAAAGGATCTCAGTAGAAAACTGATTTCAGATCCAAACTTTTGGATTCATGCCTGTCTTCAAAGAAGATAAATTCCTGTTGTCTGGCTGGTCTATCAGCAAGGTGTTGTCCATCTGGGACTGGGGTGAGGGGTTAGGAGGGCTAAAAATAGCCCAGTGCCAGGGGGTTGGGTAGGAAAAGCACAGCCCTGGGGCTAGGGCCAATGGCTGGGCTTTCCCAACCCCCAGGATAAGCTGGGAACTGTACAAACGTTCAGTTATATCAGTCTTGCTGGACCTGATCTAAGTTAGACTAACTCTGGTATAGGGTTAACTTAGATCAAGTTAGCTATTTTGGACTGATCTATATTTCCTGAACTTCTGTACAGTTCACACTTAGATGCACCTAGCTAGGGATGTAAGAGTAGGGTCTGCACCTCAGACAAATAAATTAGATTGAATGGCCATTTTTAATGTAATCTAACCTCCCCCTATTCTCCCTAAATGTCTGCATGTACCCAGTATGTGGTAACTGTTGTCCTTTTTTAAATATAGCAATATTTTGGTAAACATTTGAAACTGATATTATAGGACCAAATTCTATATCAATTTTAACATTGTTATTGTCAGATAAAAATCAATCACACTGTTCAAAGTGTTTAAAAATATTCAAAGGCATACAGTGGAAGAGTTTTAAATACTGCATATATTATTATTTTTCTTCATATATAGAACCTCCTAATTCTTTGGACCTCAATGGCTCCCATTCCAGAAGGATAAAGCTTACAGCTCCAAATATCAACCTTTCCTTGGACCAGAGTGAAGGGTCTATTCTTTCTGATGATAATTTGGATACACCAGATGAAATTGATATTAATGTAGATGATCTTGACACTCCAGATGAAGCAGATTCTTTTGAATACACTGGACAAGGTAATGAACTAGCCTGTATAAGTAAAGGACAGTGTGCATAAACATAGTGTGGTTTTTCCTCATTAAATTGGAATGGGTTAAGATCTGTTTGTCAATATTTAGGGCTGTGTAGATCAGCGTAATGCTTCAGACTTAATCCAAATTATCCAAATAGTACTGCTTTCTGCTCAGAACTGGACATTGTCTCCTTTCCACATGCAGTAATCTGTAGCCTCTTTTATAGGGGCACTGAGCGAAAAAATGCTCATCGTAGAGGTCAGAACATCTAACCAAGGAACCGTCCATAAGACTTGTTGCTGACAAATTCCTCATGGGAGGAAAACAGTATTCTCTTAGCTCAGGGATATGTTGAAAACATAACTAGTTCTTTGACAACCTGCACCTGGTAATAGTTGTGTGTGTTCTTTTAGTCTTCAGGATGCTATATTCCTAAATGGGACATTGACCCAATATTTGAACCCATCTCCTTTGATATTACTTATTTCTAGATTTCTCTTTTTGAATGAGTATATTTTTATTTCTGATTATTTTTGCTGATGTTAGCTTGCCCTAAAAAAAAAACAACTAATTAGTTGTCATTCATGTTTCTAATCTGTCTTGATTTATTTTGTATTCTTCTCTCTTTTTTCTTCTTTTCTCATAAGTGTTGAGTTATCCATGAGTTTCATTTAAACTCTGTTTATTCCTTCTCTAGATCATTACTGTAGCTGTTAAGTAGAATTCTGTCTATAGCACTTCCAGACAGGAGGCCAGTAATAACTAAAAACTTACATTTTATCATAAAACTTTGATTATGAACCTGCAATTGGCTTTTCATAGATTCATAGATGTAGGGTCGGAAAGGACCTAAGTAGATCATTAAGTCTGACCCCCTGCCCTGGGCAGGAGAGAATACTAGGCTCATATGATCCCAGCTAGGTAATTGTCAAGCCTCCTCTTAAATACCCCTAAGGTAGGAGCGAGCACCAATTCCCTAGGAAGTTGGTTCCAGATCCTAGCTGCCCTAACTGTAAAATAGTGTCTTCTAATGTCCAGCCTGAACCTACTCTCAAACAACTTATGGCTGTTATTCTTTGTTACTCTGGGAGGTGCTTGGGTGAACAGGGTCTCTCCTATTCCCTGCTGGTTCCCCCTGGTAAGTTTGTAGATGGCCACCAGATCCCCTCTCAGCCTTCTCTTGTGAAAGCTGAAGAGGTTCAGGTCCCATAGCCTCTCCTCATAGGGTCTGCCCTGCTATCCCCGGATCATGCAAGTGGCCCTCCTCTGGACCCTCTCGTTGCTGGCCACATCTCTCCTAAAGTGCGGCACCCAGAACTGGATGCAGTATTCCGACCGTGGTCTGACCAGTGTCGCATAGCGGGGGAGGATCACCTCCTTGGCCCTGCTTGTGATACATCTGTGGATGCATGACAAGGATGCATGTTGTGCAACAGTTTTCAATCGAAGATTTTGTGAGATGCAATATGCAAGAGATGGTTTACTAAATTACTACTTGATTACTTTTACAACGTTTCTTTCATTCATTGATTAGATACTGAATCTCTTAAAAAAATAATCATTCAAGTTTTTCTGGCAAGGTGTATTGCTTAGTAAACCGGAATATTTTATTCCATGTAGTTTCATTATCTTCTGCATGTTTAGTGGCTTCTCTCATTCTATTTATGGTTAATGATGTTATTGAAGACAGAGATAAGCCTTACAAAGCAGCAGTTGCCAGAAATCCACTTGTTTACATATTGGATACTTAGATGTATCTGAGTTTATTAAGGATATTAAAACAGAGTAGTCACTCAGTTAAGAAAGGTTCAGTTGCCAGGGATAGGTATCCTGCCTTACTGTGTTTAGATGTTAAAGCTCTACCTTCTTCAGCACTGACAACTTTTTTTCCCCATGACTTCTGTGATGAATTGCATTATAGGATAAATGCACAGAAGGCATTAGGCATTACATTAGGTAGTTTGCAGCTCCATGGACTTCAGAGTCCTGAGTTATGTGCCTACACTCACTTCTTCAATGCATAGGGAAAAGTAGGCTCCTAAGAACAGGATTCAGAGAATGCGGAAAACTGAGCAAGAAATCATGTAATTCAGTAGGGAACTGAAAAGAGAGGTTGGGCTTGAGCCTTGTGGATACCAGTCTCTTAGGATTTTCAGCCACAAACCTTTTCTTGAAGTTAGGCACATCAGCCAGGTATGCCTCTCTTCCTGAGAGGAGGGACCCTTACCAACTAAACCATGATGTTAAGTGAATATTGAGAAATAGGAATCCTTTTTCCAAATCACTACTCTTCCCAAGTTAGAGCAGGTCTCATACACAGATCTCCAACATTCAGGCAAGTGGTATAACCACCAATAGGAGCTGTCATCACCTAGGTAGTTTTGCCTTCACCCACCAAAAGTTAGTTAGCCATACATCAGATTAGGCAGCAGCTGGGTTGTGGTCTTGAGGCTTGCACGTTAACAGTAAAATACACAAATTCCTCTGGATCAAACCCTTTAACACAAATGCATTAGTTTTCACCTATTACAAGCAAAACTATAAACGTCTAGCAAGCAGAATTCACCTGCATGACACTGAAGCAGTAGAAGTTAAAGTAAGTGAAATACTCCAGAAATACTAGTGGAGCCTTCAGAGGTCTTGTTGGGAAGCTATACTCATGAACAGTGAAGTACTGGAAACTGATCAGTTGGAAGTGAATGAGGATGAGAAGGACCTGGTTGTATTAATCAGAGCACAACTTTAAGTTATTTATATGAAGAGCCGTGACAAAGGCTAATGGGATCCTAGAATGCAATCAGGCTAGGTATTTCCTATAGAGGTTAAGGAAATATTCATATCATTGTAAAAGATACTGGTACAACCGGATTTAGAATAATGGATAAGATTCCGTTTACCTATATTCAATAAGGAGGAATTCAGACTGGAACAATTGCAGAGAAAGGTCCCTGGGGTGATCAGGGGAATGGGAAGCCTACCACAAGAGAAGAGATTAAAAAAGAGCTCGGTTGAGAGGGGGAAACATTTCCACTTGTAAATACATCAGAAGAGTAAACACCAGAGATGGAAAAGGGCCATGACAATGCTGGTCCAAGAACAAGTTATATGAACTGTTCATAGATAAGCTGGAAATTAGAAGAGGGTTTTCAGCCATTAGAACAATGAGATACTGGAGCAGCCTTCCAATAAGCAGAGGAGAGAGAGGCACAGAAAACACACACAAAACCACAACCACACAAAACGTCACCTAAGTTGTTCTAAGATGCAGCATAATAAAGTTTATGAATGGAGTTAAATCATGTAGTGCCTAGGATAGCAAGGACTGGTGTGGATGCGGTAGTGGTAGTAGTGGCAGCAGCTGGTTTCATCAATGAACAATTTGGAACATTTTAACTGAAACTCCCCCCCACTGCCCAAACACTTCTTTTCTTTCTGTCCCCGCCTTCGTAGCAAACAAACTATGTTAAGTGCTGGGAACTTAAGAGCTAAAGTGGTGGAAGTATTATACTGCTGAAACTCTAGTGGCTTAAAATCTAGGTCCTAAGAAAAAAAATCCATGAAAACAGGATTTATAAAATAAAGGAAACATTTTAAAGCTTTAAAGGGAAAAAAAAAAACCCAACAACTTGCTGATTTTTATATCATTCTCTCTAGATTTCACCTTAAGCAAATCACTTCTATCTGAAGGTAATATTCAAATGCCCTTCCTCTCAACTCTTCGTTTTCTCCTGTCACTATTATCATTGGATATTGTGCCTCTCTGAAACAACCCCAGAAGTACTCCTGTAGGCTGCTAGCCTGTCTCCCCAGCTCAAGAAGGTTTAAACAATCCACTCAAGCTCTATTCAGTCCTTTTTCTGGGGGCATCATTTATCAGTTTCACTATCAAGCTTTAGCAAGCCCCACAAGAAAGCAGGTCAACATATCCCCAAGAGCCATTTTCCCCTGACCAGTCTTCCTAACACTTCCCTATTTCAGCTGTAAACCTGTCCCTTTTCACTTTCCATGACCCTCCTCCTCCATTGACCTACATCAGGTGTCATCATGTCAGCACTTACCTTTGCAGGTGAATCTGATAATGATAACAGTGGCAGGGGGAAATGGTGTGCTGGGAGGAAAGGCACTTGAGTATTGCCTCCAGATAGAAGTGATAGAATTGCCTTTAGATACAACGGAGGAGTAAAAATGAACAGATTTTTCCCTTTTCTACTTAGCACAAACACCTGTTCTTAAAAGGGGCTCTGCCTCAAAACAAGGTTGGCTGGCCCTTCGAAGCAGATTGCCTGATGAATAACAATTTGTGTAATTTAGAGTAAAGTGCACTGTGTGCAACTACTCATGTAGTGTTCTATGACACAACAATTGCATCTATGACCTAACATTCAGGATGAATTATAATAACCAAATTTAATGAAAAGGGATTGATTAATATTGTCTCTTTATATTTTTATCATCCTTTCTCAAGTCACTCTGGATATATTTCTACTGTGTAATCAAGGACAAATGAATTATAAAGCAGTGCAATGCATCCTAAACAGGGATAGCTGCTTCATTCTCTAGTGTGTCATGTTCATTATTATTGAGAATCAGCAGTTTGACCAGTCAGCTGGTTGGTGAAACTATCCCATCATATGTAGCTCCCTTTCTTTCCTCTTCACTTCCCCTGATTTCTCCTGCATCTTCCTTTTGCTATGATTCCCTCTCAGGTTTTTTCTTCCTCCTCCCATCTTTTACTTTTCCTCCTGCTCTATGACAGTTTTGTCCTGATTTGGTGAGATTGTAATAGAGGTATTTGGCTGGTTTTTCTTGTTTGAACAAGGCTGTTGCTTAAGGGTATACTTGGCCCTGAATTCTCAAACTATAAACAGGGCTTTTTTAAAAAGAAATCCACAGCCTGCTGGCATCCCAATAACATCTTCGGTATATTTTACTATTCATTCATTGTGTTTTTTTGAGTGGCACCAATGTACCGCAAAACACACACATTCAGGACATTTTATTCTCAGGAGTATGCCATTCATTCCAAAGTCAGTCAAAAAATAGTAAAAAGATAAAAACATTGATAATTCATATACATGTATGCATACTTAAATGTGTGTGGAGGTGTGGGCATGAATGCATGTATGCATAAAAATATAGATCCTCACAGACTTATTCCCAGAAACACTTGCATGAGTAATCTGATTCACTTGAGTGATTCAGGCTGAGAAGTCATGCATACTTTTTATTTTTACAAGTGATTTAAGAAGCTGTGTTAAGTGAAACATATGTGTCATGGTGCTTTGTGATTCACCCAAATAAAATACATTTTAGGCTGCTTTGTTATATTTTAAGATCCTTTCTTCTGATTTGTTTCCCAAATCTCCTTGGTAGCTACATTTGGCCTTTTCACCTCAGAAGACTTAGCCTGTTTTTCATTTGCATCATGCAGCCTAAAAATGTATTCCCTGTCCTATCTGTTTTCCAGGCATTTTTTTCTGTGTGTGACCCGAACACATTTGTCCACACTGCCTGCTTATTGGTGTGTTGTGCATAAAGCTAGAATGCTTCAACAAAAACCCCAAACAAACCCCAGAAACAGGTGGAAAATAAGAGCGATTCACTAAAGAAATAAATAAACTGACATTTTAGTAAATACCTATGGAAAGAACGAATTCTATTTGGAGATGAAGTCAATCCTTTATGTTCATTTTTCTGTAGTTGACCACTACATTTGGCATAGATAGAACCACTACATGTGGGATAGAAGAAAACATGAACTAGCAGTCATGTCATTAAGTGCAGAATAGAAATAGTTTCCTAATTACCTGGAATATTCTCTGAAGTATTAGAAACCAAATCCTGGTAGTCTGTCCTCCTTTGTTCAGGGGCAAAACCTGCAGGATCCTTTGCCTTTGTGGAATGCTAACAATACAGCAAAATGTACTGATAATATTCTTAAGCTGGAAAGTAGAGAGGCTGTGCTGACAGACTCCAGAGTCCATTATGTGATATTGAACTAAGTGTATATGGGCATTGAGTTTATGGGCTGTATGTGCCCAGAACATCTCAGCCCAATGAAGTATACCAGTAGTAGTGGCCAAGCTGCATTTCTGCTCTAAACTTGGTATCTGCAAAGAGAGAGAGGAGCATTGTATCCCTTTCATATTTTTACTTGGCCCTTTAAACTGGGGACAAAGGTTTAATCTTTAGGCAAAAGCAACTGCAGGGAATACAATCCATGGTCTGAAAATATTGTTTAAGATATTTGAGGAGTCTCCCTACATAATTTTCCTGTCACACAGAGGACTCTTGCTGAATGTTATGGGATTTATCTTACCTCTCCGCTCCAAAAGTCTTTGACAACACTGTGACATGTCACTGCATTGCTCTTGGCTTTAACAGAGGTGTATTGGTGCCTATCTCCTGTTCCGATGCCAGACAGGGAAAAGCAAGGAGGAATAATTGAAATAAAAAAGAGAGAGGCAATTGAAAAAATGAGGGTCTGTTCTTCTTTCCTTTCCCTCTCCCAAGCCAAATGTGGAAAAATTAAGATATTCTGGTTTTGCATTTATCTTCAGGCTTTGTTTTAGTTCACTTATCATACCAGTGGCCCGCATGTGAAGAAATGTAATTCAATAAACACAGCAAGGTGTTGATCAGTTTTTTACAGGCTTGCTTCAGTTTTACTTGCCCGCAAAATATAAACGCCCCTCAGCAATCCTGTACTGTGTATTATTATTGTGTTGGTAGAAGAGGAAGTAAAAGGGAGGCAGGTCTGAAAAACTGGCTCTGAAAGATTCAAGTTCTGTTCTTTTGTTATATCAGCACAAATCCACAGTAACCTCAATGGCTTTCAGGAGACAAAGAATTTCAGTAGGTTTTCTCTGAACATGCACCACTGTTGCAGAAAAAGTGTGAGCCACTCTTGTTACCAAGATGCTGAGCTAATCCTGCTGTTTTATTTCAGAGGACCAGACAGTCATTAAGGATGCTTCCCAGGAGGAGTCTGAATCCATTCCAGAGTATACTGCTGAGGAAGAGAGAGAGGACAACAGGTTATGGAGAACAGTAGTGATTGGAGAACAGGAACAGAGGATTGATATGAAAGTTATCGAGCCTTACAAAAAGGTTATTTCACATGGAGGTAGGAACCCTGCCACCCCAAATATATTTTTTAAGTAATGGGAAATAAAGTGAAAGCTTTAAAGTGAAAGTAGTAAAGTGAAAGCTGAATTTTATTTTTCTGTAAACAACATGTTAGCTGAGAGCCTCACATCACAGTCAAAAAACCAGTTGAGCCAAACCATTCATTTGTCTAGCAGGATTAGGGCACACCAGTTTTCTATAGCCAACTGCACACAAAAGAATGATATAGCAAGCTTTCCCGTCTAGCTGATTCCCTGGTGTGAATGATGAGCTAGCCATTGACAGCTGGGTCAAGAGAAGGCAGTCTTTCTTCTGCACAGGTCCAGAGCAGGTCATGAACTTAACCCTGGAGCGATAGCAAGATGCCTTAAGTGCTCTGCTATCACACCCTAGCTCACATTACAGCACATATTGACATATCTTGGGGGCCATATTCATGCCTGAGCTTTCCCCTCTGAAGACTCGGGTGCAGAGTCCCACATGAAGAAAGTACACCTGGAAGGAAAATGTGGTGGAAATAAAGCAGCTGCACACTCCTTTACACCGGAAGGCTTATAAGCTACCACCAGGGACCCAAAGGAGAGTCATACTGCTAGAGAAAGGGAAGTGGCTGTAAGAAACTTTAGTTCAGTGAAAACCCTGAGCAACCTTTGCTAGCTGTGCTTTTAGGGAATGCCTACATCACATTGGGATCAGAGTAGGGAGCACCAGAGAAGCACACATACTGCTCAGGTGTTAAACCAGGAAATGGGTGTCATGCAGTTGCCCCATGCTTTAGATGCATATCAATAAGCACACCTAAAACAGAGGGCTTATTGACATGTTCCCAGCACCAATCTAAGGAAACTACATTACATCTTTCATCGTCCAGGGAGCAGGCATGCAATGCTTCACTGCATTGACCTTAATGCAATCTGGGAGCAATGTATCATGGTCTCAGAAAGTCCCCAGTGGAATTTAAAGACACTTCACTCTGGAAGTCTCAGAGGACAATACAGGAAAAAACACTCTTCTTCCAGGGTAAATCATTACTGAGGTACAAGAAGATCTACTGGCACAAGGATAACTGTCTGCACCTTTATGTACCAGCTTGTGAATTTGGCCCACAGATGTTGAAGGTTCATTTGGAAACATAGGACAAACATAGAGAATTTGCTGACCTACTGAGTACACCCCTCAGTAGTCTCCTTTGCTATGATAACTTAATTCTGGAAGAGGCAGCTGATGTTATTCTGACTTAATTTACATTGTTGCAAATCAGAAGCAAGTCCAGTGAAGCATAGTGAATTCATACAATGTTAAACCAGTATAAAGAAGGTAAGTCTGAGGCACCCTCTACATAATATTTCTATTGTGCAATTACCTTGTTAATTGTGCAATAAATTTAGACTGGTTACACATGCAAATTAACTACCATGCCTTAAAAAGGTCCAACCAGCTATACAGTTAGACGTTGGAAAGGTGTAGTAACTTTATAGCTGGTTTCTATCCAGTTTTAATTTGCGCATGTAGGCAGTCCTGTGGCTAAAAGACAGCAGCTGCTGCAGCCATTGGAGTCTCCCAGCCGCAGGGAAGTGGGGTGCTCCAGGCAGCAGCTGAGAGATTGCAATGGCTGAGATATCATAGCAGCTGCAATCTCCTAGCTGTGGAGCATTGCATGCACCTCCATAGGCAACAGGTAGGGGGTGCCTAGGGGTGCATGTGCCCTGCCTGACGGGGCTGGTGCCTCCCCTGACAGCCAATGTTAATACTGTCAGTAGGGCTGGTGCCCCTCCTGACACAGCTGCCGCTGTTGGGGCCTTCTGCAGGTGCCGCCCCCCCGATTCAGGAGGCACTGGTCACTCACGTGCACCCCTGCAACTGGGAGACCACAGCAGCACCCTGTAGCTGCAGGGACTGTGAGTTGGGGGCTGAGAGTACGATACCTGAGGGGGCTCTTGGTCTCAGTTGTACGTGGTCCCCTCAGCTGGGAGCTCTATCAGCAAAGGGGTCTTCCAGCCATGGGAGCCTGCTTCTTGCTGATGCAGGAGGAGTCCAGGATTGGGGTCCTCCAACACTACCAATAAGGTGCATTTGGATCCACAATACACTTCCTGCTCGCATGTGTGGCATGGTAGGAGGCACGATTGCATGGGTCTCACATTAGATCCCATTGTGCCTTTACCTGCACGTGTAGAGCGGACCTGAGCCAGGCTTAATGTCTGCTACAGCATGGCGGTGAGGGAAGTGAGTAATAGTTACATTCAATATTGGAACATCTTGAGCAGCAGTACAGTGCTATACAGGCAGTCCTTGAACTTACGACACAATTGGTTCCTGAAAACTGCATCTTAAGTCGAAACATTGTAACTTGGAACCAATTTTCTCATAAGAAACAATGTTATAAATGGGAGATAGGCTATCGGGCCTTGGTTCAAGAACCAATTTTCACCAAAAATACCCCAAAATGTTGTACTTGATCAATTATAGATGAGTAAGATAGCTACATTAATGTATTTATATTGTAAATAGCAATCAGATTGTTTTGGAAGGACTTCTTTGAGGTGACTTTGCTGGACTTTTTGAAGGGCTCTCGGTTGTACTTTTTGAAGGGTTCTTGGCTGGAGTCTTGGCTGCAGGTTTTTTTGGAGTCTTGTCTGCTTTCTTAAAGAAAGTGTCCAAGGAAGCTTGGACAGATGTTCTCCAGGGAGATGATTGACAAAGCGAACTTGTTTGTTGGCGTGGCATCACATCAGATCAAGCGTTGTAAGTCGAAACTGATGTCATAAAGTTGAAACGGTGTCAATTTATAAATGTTGTAAGTGTGAAACATTGTAACTCAAAACATTGCAAGTCGAGGACTGCCTGTAAATGCATTATTAACTGTATGTTAATCGTAGTATATGATTTTCTTTCAGTAAAGAATGGAGGCTTTGGTTCTTCTATAAAAAAAAAAAAAATTATTGAAAAAAACACTCTGTAGGCTGCAGTGGTAATTTCTTTCCATAAGAAGTATGCTGTTCCATGGTTCATTAAACTCTGCAGAGCAAATGTGCACAGTTCCAAATGGGAGGTGAGGTAAAAGAAAAAATGCTGCTTTTAATGACTGCATACTTCCCCTGGGACGTCAGCACAATATAGAGCTTTGATTGACCTGGAACAGTGGTAAAGTTACTTTCTGCCATTCACAAACATCAGCAGCTAGCCTTTCACCAGCAACCTGAGCAACTATTTGATTTTTATGGTCTATGCATTCTTACTCAGTAATTATTAAACAGTCCATCAAATATAGCATGCATTTTAAACTAGGAAAGTGACCTCATTTAAGCTGTGAACTTGTAACACTGTTTCCCTCAGCCCTTCTGTTCCCTAGCCATCACAAAACACCATTGTTCTTGACCCTGTGATTTAGACCACCTCAATTTATTTACCCCTATTGGAATATTTACCATGGATACTTCAAGTGAAAAACAGACCTCAATAAAAAATGTGCTTGCCTTGACTGTTCAGGTTCATGATAAAATATCCACATGAGGGCTAGGAACAGACATGACACATAAACTGGTTTAAGTGATCAGAAACTGGTTTAAACCTGTAACAGAGCAGATGTTCAGTGCACATTAAACCAGTTTGGCCCCTCCCCTCTGCTCCCTGGGTGCAAATCAGGCACAGACTGCAGGTTGCTCCCTCCCTCCCCCTCACCACTCCCTGCTGAGTAGGAATTCCCCCCTTCCCTCTGCCTTGTGGAGAGATGTCTGTGTATTAGCTAGCAGACCACATGCTGGCTACAGTCCCTGCTGAATCAATAGGCAGAATCAAGAGATAGCTGGTAATGTCCCTCTGTTATTTTTTTTAATGGGGTGATAAACCCTGAGTTAGGGGTGATACACAATGTTATCAATTCCCTGCTGGGCTAATCAGAGCATCCTGCTGGGGTCTGGCCATACTCCTCTGGCTCAGTACTGTGGAAGGGACAGGAGGGCTGTTCTAGCACCCCCCAGCTTGTAGCCTGAGCCACTGTAGGCATGTGCCTGCATATCTGAGATGTTTGTGCAGTTACAAATCGGTTCAGCCTTGCCAGGTTAGACTAACCTGCAAAGATTGAATCAATTCAGGCTTAGGTTTTTTGAATGTCTGTCCCTAGCCGAGAAAGTTAATGGAGGCATGGTTTATTAACTTTGAATGGCTGCTAAGTGAGTAGGAGTTTGCTTTAGTCCTACAGATATTTATGTATGAAATTTCCCACATGGGGAAAATCATCATGTGAGTAATTTTGCTGTTATAGTGCTGCTCACCACTAGAGTTATTTAAATATAAATAAACCTCTTTTCCATCAGAGGTTCAAGCCCAGTCCTCATCTGATGTGAATCAGCTCTATTGACAGTAATGGAATTAGATTGACTTACGGTAACTGAGGATTTGGTCCTCAAATTGTATTGTGCATGCCACTTGTATGAAAGCCTACAGACTCTCATAGTTTTCCAAGGTACAAAAAGTTTAACTGGAAGTATAATAAAACTACTTTAATGTTTATATAAACAGCTTCCAATTATAACAGTACACGTGAATATCTGTGAACTTAGTGGCATCTGGGAAGTGTTTGATACACATCCATAGATTACATAAGGAAAAAGTCCAAAGGATTTGTAGTAGTGTTATTTTATTTTGTAATACATATCTATTTTTTCATATACCTTATATACCCAAATCCAAGATGACTCTGAATGTAAGATGATCCCCCAATAATTGGATCCTATACATAGAAAAATTATAAATGTGTTATAAATTACCATGTATAGAATCTAACTATTGGAAAATCATCTTAAATTTGTCCCCCTCACTGCTGCAGCAGGGAAAGCAATGGCAGGTGGGCATGTGGTAGGGGAGGCCATGGGCGGTTAGCTAGTGGGGGAGACGGTGGAGGGGCAGGCAGTAGGGGGCAGGTGATGGGGGGGAGAGTCAAACAGCCTGACCCCTACCCTTTACTCCCCACACACACCTTGTCCTCTGCTGCCTGCCCCACCCAGTGCCTATGCACCCTAATGCCTGCCACACTCATCAATGCCTACCCCCCTAGCACCTGCCCCTCGCCCCTGTTACTTGTCCCGCATGCTTGCAACCCCCTGCTAGGCACCTGCCTCCCTCAGGCATCCCCTGCCTTCCATCTTGTACTTAAAGTCCAGATGAGCCCCGCCCACCATTATAAATGGTGCAAAAACCTTTTCTTGAATTCATGTAAATATGTTATGTTTAAAAATAATTCTAAATGCAAATACCACATAAAATATATGCATGCCTCACTAAATTAAGCAGTGATCTTGTATTTTAAGTACTAAGAATGGTTTCTATTTTGGTTTCTCCTGAAAACAAGTCCTTGGTTTTGTGAAGACTATTTTTAATGGGGACAGGAGTAGGCCCCTTTGTTGCACAGATCTACTTGTACTACTTATGTTTTAGCTTTTGAGTAGCTTTTATGTTGAATTGGCCATATCCTATGGTGGGGTCCTAAATATAGACAGTTACCTAGTGAGGATCAGATTTACCCCTCAGTTTTTTAGGATTTAAATTCCATTTTCTAGGCGTAGGGGCAGACATTCAAAAAGCTTGAGCCTGAATTGATTCAATCTTTGCAGGTTAGTCTAAACTAACTAGGCTGAATCAGTTTGTAAGTGCACAGACTTCCCAGAAATGAAGGCACATGCCTGAAGTAGCTCAAGCTACAAGCTGGGGGACACTAGAACAGCCCTCCCTTCCCTTTCATATTGCTGAGCTGAAGGGGGGGCGTGGCCAGGCCCTGGAAGGATGTTCTGATTAGGGAGGGGTTCCCCCCCTCCCCTTCTGACCAGCCCAGCAGGTTATTGATAACACAGTGTTTATCACCCCATTAAGAAAACAGCCCAGGGACATTACCAGCTACCTGTTGATTCTGCCCTGGTCCCATCTGCCATAGCATGGACCAGCATGTGGTATGCTAGCTAATGCTGAGAGGTGTCTGTGTATGGCAGAGGGGACTGGGGAATCCCTGCTTAACAGGGAGTGGGGAGGAAGTGGGGGGGGAGCAGAGGGAAGACGGGCAGATGCTTGCAGTCTCTTCCAGAGGAGCAGCCAGGGAGCAGAGGGGAGAAGGCAGCTCTGCTGTAGAGCAGAGAGCCCTGCCCAGCCCAGAGAGCATGCCGAGATGCTGCGGGACTCTAGTTTAACTTAAACCAGCAAGGGGTCTGGGACAGACATTGCATAAACCGGTTTGACCCCAATCAGGTAGGTCTGATACTGCATTCAACCAGCTTTAACTCAAATGTGTTTCAGCCATTTTCAAACTGGTTTATGTGCACTGAACATCTATTCTGTTACAGGGTCAAACCAGTTTCTGATCACTTAAACTGGTTTATGTCTAATGTCTGTCCCTAGCCCAGGAGAGAGAGGCAATTTTTCTAAAGTCATCACTGACCATGCATGCTCTCCAGATCTGATTCTTTATGGCGTTACTCCAGTTTTATATCAACACAGCTCCACTGAGTGGATGTAATGGAAATGATGCATTAATTTAAATGAAAATGTATCGGTAGTGAGCAGCTCTCTGAGAAGTGTGAATTGTCTCATACCAATTTGACTCAGACATTCAACTTTATTGTTCATTCTGGTCTTGCACAAAACATTCAGGCAAATTAGGTGACACTAAGTGAATGTGGCAAGCTGCCAAAGCAGAAATGAAGTTCTCTGCCATCCCAGTACTTTCCGGTAATTACTGTTTCCAAGAGAAACAGTCTTACCCTCTAGCACTCATTACAGAAGTGGTAACTTTTCTCCCTAGTAGTAATCTGTTTAAAGTTGACTGTTTTGTTCTGCTCATTTCTTCTTATGCTGTTGTGCACCAAAAAATGAGCATGCATGTCAAATGTTCTCAGTTTTATTAATATTGCATTCCCATTTCCAATAATGTAAGCTGCAGAGGTAATCTTTAGTGACATTTGGCATCTTATTCTTCAGACAGAAAAAGTCCAACAGATGGGCTCATTGCTATACAATCTTTTGTAAAGAATTGTGCAAGTCTAACATGAAATCATCTAGGTCTTCTGCTTCAGTCTTTTGAAATGGCATGATCTGCTTTTAAATCCACTGTGGATGGAATCCATTACTTCAATTTCAGAAGGAAATAATATAAGAATCACTGACATGTACCAACCATACACAGACTAATTTAGAAACCTGGGGTGAAATCCTAGTTTGATTGAAGTTGGTGGGGACAGGATTATGACTCTTTTTTATTAAGAGTCGAATTCCCAGGTGGTCTTTGGTATGTCTGTAAACTCCATCCAACCGAAGGACCCAGTAACAACATGGTGGGGCTACTCATGGGGAGGGGTAGCTCTTACAAAATACCACAATGTTGCAACCTCCAGAGTAAGACAGATATAGGGCACCTCAAAACCCTAGCCCCCACTGCCTTATGGGTACTCATTGGTTGGAGAAAGTTTAAGGGACATCACCCTTGCTGAGGCATTAGGCAGTCAGCAACAGTTCTTACCTGTTGCTGTCTGGCAGAAGCTACATCCATTGAAGCACTGACTTGGTTTGGCCTTTGATTTCTGTCTCAGTGGTCTAAAGCAGGGATGGTAGGTTTTGGGCAGCCTGCGCTCCTCCATACTCTTGCCTAGCAAGACCTTGCATCCAAGGTCTTGGTGTGATGGTCACAGGACTCTGTACAAGTGGGTTTATCATTATCAGGCACCTGACTAGACCACTTAATGTGTACACCATGATCCAGAGGCTCGATAGTTGCCTACTAAATCCCTGGTTGCGCATATGAAAATGGTACAGTTTCGTTTCATATGTATGGGGCAGGGTTTGAAAATGGGATTGGTATAGAATCACTGTCTATTGCCAGCTTTCTCTGTACAAGTATTTAAAAGCAGAAATAGGGCTGGTAGACCCTTTTTGCTTAGATAGCATTGGCAGGGGCCTGAGAAGTAAGTTAACCTGTCAGTCTGGAGAGAAAGACATGAAGATGGCATTCAAAATCTGCCTGGTGGCCACAGAACTGGGAGGGAGTGAGTTGAAACAGCTCTACAGTTTAGGGAGGAGATTTGCTACTTCATAAAAAAAAAAAATTCTCAGTGATCTGTCTGGCTGCTTAGGCACATTGCTCAGCCTAATTGCTCTAGCTGGCTTCTGATGATGAATGAAAAAGCACCACTCCCTTGCTATTCCTTGAGTATAAGGAAAGCATATGAAAAATATGGTTTAGATTGATTTCTGGGTTTTTCGTGTGTTCTGTTTGGAAAATCTCAGCTGCACGTAATCATGTTGCTTTATATGCAAGTGCAAATTGGGCCCTCACCAGAGCTGACGAATTTAGTGGACACACCTGCCTCAGTGTCCTAGCTATGCCAAGTTGGAAAGACTGGCTCATGACAATATTATGTTAGTTTCATTAGTTCTCCATAGGGATTTCTGAATTTGTGTAGCAAGGAAATTTTCTCCCACCTTCTAAGGAGATGAGAAAAATAACTGTCTTCTTTCTTAATATCCACACATAATACACACAACTATGTAGTTTGCTAGTTTAAGGTCTGGTGAACTGGCAGATGCCCCTTTAAAAGTGATGGGCAAGCTTAAATAGATGAAAAGTCTTTAGAGGATAAAATTAGAATATTGTCCTTCCATTTTATGTTTTGAAAACTAGGGTGTTTCTAGAGGTATTATAACCAAGAGGGCTCCTTTTTTATCTCCTGCCTATTCCCTAGTTCAAGAGAGCAAATTTAACTGGTGGCATAATTGCAGGCTATGTGTGACCTCAGAATTTTCTCTGTGGTTGGTCTAATGGTAAGTAACTTTAGTGAGACGTCAACATATGCTTCAGTGAATTACTGAACTGGATCCATTGCAAACTTTAAAAAGAAGGAGGAGAATATAGTAGGAACAAAATTAAATTTCTCCTTCCTGACTAAATCATATGACTTCAGATGAATCTGAGATTAGTACTGTTAGACAGGTGGCAGCAAATGTAACTATGTGCTAGTTCTGCCTACTGGCTGACTCGAATGAATGATATTTGATCAAACCATATATATGAATTGAAAAGTCCAGCAGTATAAAAATGAAGGCTTTCTTCAGGGTTTTTTTTTTCCCAGCTGTTGATTTTGGAACAACACTTAGTTCAATGGAAATATTTTAAAAAGGACAGAAAATATAATTAACACAACATTTGAGCCTTGAATGGAAAGAATGAAATCTTAGTAACTGCCACCACCCCTGGACTGTTTAATTTCTCATGTGAGGTACACCCAACACAGCACTTGGACCTACAAGTTACTAAGACAGCACAGTTTCATAGCTGGTAAGGTCAGAAGGGACCTGAGCTTATCATCAAGTCCAGCCCCCTGCCATGGGTAGGAAAGAATGCTGGGGTCAAATGACCCCGGCTAGGTGATCGTCTAGCCTCCTTTTGAAGACCCCCAGGATAGGAGTGAGCACCACTTCCCTTGGAAGTTTGTTCCAGATCCTCGCCGCCCTGCTTGTGAAGTAGTCCTTCCTGATGTCCAGCCTGAACCTACTCTCAGTCAACTTATGGCCGTTATTTCTAGATACTTCTGGTAGTGCTTGGGGGAACAGGGTCTCTCCCATTCCCCGCTGGTCCCCCTTGGTAAGTTGATAGATCCAGATCCCCCCTCAGCCTTCTCTTGTGGAGGCTGAACAAGTTCAGGTCCCGTAGACTGTCTTCATAGGGCCTGCCCTGCTGCCCCCTGATCATGCGGGTGGCCCTCCTTTGGACTCTCTCAATGCTGTCCATACCCCTCCTGAAGTGCGGCACCCAGAACTGGACACAGAACTCCAACTGCGGCCTGACCAATGTCACATAGAGGGGGAGGATCATCTCCTTGAACCTGCTCGTGATGCATCTGTAGATGCATGACAAGGTGCGGTTAGCTTTACTGACCGGATTCTCACATTGGCGGCCCATGTTCATCTTGGAATCAATAATGACTCCAAGATCCTTTTCTCCTTCTGTGCTGATGAGAAGGGAGTTCTCCAGCCTGTAGGTATGCTGCTGGTTCTTCCTCCCCAGGTGCAGTACCCTGCACTTGCCAGTATTGAAACCCATCCTATTTTCATCCACCCACCCTTGTAACCTGTCCAGATTTAGTTGTAGCCTGTCCCTCCCTTCTAACGTGCCTGCTTCTCCCACATCTTAGTGTCATCCGCAAACTTGAACAAGGTGCTTTTCACCCCCTCATCCAAGTCGTTGATGAAGATGTTGAACAGTGCGGGCCTGAGGACCGAGCCCTGGGGGACCCCACTGCCCACATCCCTCCAGGTCAAAAATGACCCGTCCAACACTACTCTCTGGGTGCGGCCCTCCAGCCAGCTGATGACCCATCTGACTGTGTAGGCATCAACACCAAAATCTCCTAATTTTTTAATGAGAATGGGTGAGAGACAGTATCGAAGGCCTTCCTAAAGTCCAGAAAGACTACATCTACTGTGACACCTGCGTCCAAGGATTTTGTGACCTGGTCATAGAAGGCCACCAGGTTGGTCTGACAGGACCTGCCTCTAATGAACCCACGTTGGTTGCCCCTAAGCATACACTCCCCTGCTTGCCCCTTGCAGATGTGCACCTGGATAATTTTCTCAAAGAGTTTACCCAGGACCAAGGTAAGCCTAACAGGCCTATAATTTCCTGAATCCTCCTTCCTCCCTTTTTTGAAAATGGGGACCACATTGGCCCTTTTCCAGTCCTCTGGCACCTCGCCAGAGCACCACGAGTGCTTGTAAAGCTGTGCCAGGGGTCCCGGAATGACCTCTGCCAATTCCCTCAGCACCCTTGGGTGGAGATCATCTGGACCTGCTGATTTTGAACACATCCGGTCTCAACAGAAGTTCCCTAACTAGGTCCTTTCTGACCCTAGGCCTGGCTGTGCCTCTCCGGAGTCCATCCAGAATCTCGGTGCGGGGGATGTCCTGGTCCCTGCTCAGAAAAATGGAGGCAAAGAATATGTTAAAGAGGTCAGCTTTATCGTCTGGTGCAACCACCAGATTGCCAAAAGTATCCTGCAGGGGCCCCACATTACCCAGTGCCTTCTTTTTACTCCCTATGTATTTAAAAAAGGACTTCTTGTTATCTTTGATCCGGGTCACTAGTTCTGTCTCCACCTTGGCCTTCCTAACAGCCCCCCTACAGTCTCAAGCAATGGAGGTATAATCCTCCTTGGTGATGGCCCCTCCCTTCCATTGGGTGTACACCTCCTTTTTAGCTTTCAGACGTTCCTGAATGCCTTTGGTGAGCCATGGGGGCTTTTGAGCACTCTTGCCCGCTTTGATTCGCGTTGGGATTGTCACCCTTTGGGCTTCGAGGATCATCTCCTTAAGGAACAACCACTCATTTTGGACTCCCAACTCCCTTCCCCTCTGGGACCTCAGTGCCTCCCCAACTAATCTCCTTAACTCATTGAAATCGGCCCTCCTGAAGTCAAAGGCTGCTGCCTTACTGCAGGCCTTTGACACCCTGTGCTGGATGGTGAATTCCAGTAGGCGATGATCGTCATCGCCTAGGTGATCGAGCACCCGCAGTCCCCTCACCAGTTCATTGCCTGTGGCCAGGACCAGGTCCAGCAAGGCATTTTCCTTGGTGGAACCATGCACCTCCTGGGTTAGGTGGAGGTCCTGTATCTCGGCTAGGAACCTACGTGAGTGGTCAGACCTGGTTGACTGCTCCTCCCAGCAGATGTCTGGGTAGTTTAGGTCATCCATGATGACCGTGTCCCTTGACTTAACTGCCTCTGCAAGCTGACCTGAGATTTCCCAGTCTAGCTCTTCCCCCTGGTTGGGTGGTCTGTAGTAGACACCCACCGTTAAGTCCCTTTCCCCCTGACTCCATTGTATTCTAACCCAGAGCATTTCAGTCTGCCCCTCTTCTGACCCAGTACTGTTTGTTGAGGACGTGTATTGCTCTTTGACATAGAGCACCACACCCCCACTTTTCCTTCCCATTCTATCCTGCCTGTACAGTCTGTAGCCCTTGATGTTTACCACCCAGTCATGGGTTGAATCCCACCATGTTTCTGTGAACCCCACTATCTCCGGGTTTGTGTTAGCTAGCAGGAGGACAAGTTCCTCCTGCTTGTTCCCCATACTACAAGCATTAGTGTAGAGGCATTTAAGGCCTCCTGTGGGTGTAAGCACCCCCTCCCCCCGATCCCAGGACTGTCCAAACCCTGCCACTTACCTGGGTACTTCTTGTGCTCATTGCCTGTCTTGGCTGGGAAGTGTTGTCATTTCCCCCTGTGGCCCCATCTCCCGGCGAAACTAATTTAAAGCATGCCGTACAAGATTAGGCAACCTGGAAGAAAAGACACGCCTGCCTTTAGAGGAGAGGTGAAGCCCATCTCACCCGAGATACCTGTCTGCCTCCTGAGATACCTCTGCCTTTGCCCTTTTGGTGAGATTAACCTCCAGAAATCCCTTTGTTTCCTGCGCCTCTCTTTGGAGATTGAAGATGTGGCTCTATTTAGAGACAGACTATTTGTAACATATACCCAGCAACATGTTTCCTTAAGACTTAGCAGATCAAGACAACAAAGAAAAGAGAATTAGAACATATGAAACATTGTGTAACATAGCAGCCTATTGCTTAACCTTTCATTAACTAAACTAGGTGTGGCATTTTAAGCTTTGTTACAGAGGAATGATATATATATATTAACATGTACCCTTCTCTGATTTTCCTTGCTCAGCTTATCAGTTCCTGGTGATGTATAGGAAGTTCCTCTTTTCTTCCTATACTCAGTGAAGTGGAATGCTTACTTCACTAAATTCCATTTCTTTAGATTAAATATGATGATTGACTTCTGATTTAAACTGTTGTTCTTTCCAGTGGAGCCAAGTTTTTCCCTCCAGCTGAATATACCCAGTTGCCAAGCGTGCAGGAGAGGGAGTTTGTTTAGATGTGATAATTTTGAAAATTTACTTAATTAATCTTTCTTGTGATTACACAGACATATTAAGGGAATACAAACATTTAGGCCCAATGCACAACTCTTGTAATAAGTAATGATATAGCAGGCCCTAAGTATCACAGTAGAGAAGCCTACCAGCAGACATTCTTCATATGCAAAATAGATGTACACACACACACACACACACACACACACACACACACACACACACACCCTTTCTTTTCACAAAAAATCAGTTGTCCAAAATTGTGGTGCATGTCTTAACAGGAGAACATGATTTTCTACCCAGAAAAGAAGCACTTGCTTTGATTCCTGCTCCACCAATCAGCAGCAGCGACATTTCTGTTCAGGCAGCTGAGGGAATAAGTTGACTCATTGTTCTTCATTCCACAGGTATTGACAAACATCTCTCCTTTTTCATGGTGTTGACGTTCCACTAATCAAGCTAACCATTTTCCTGGCAATTTTGCTGTCTGCTAGCTATTCCTAGTCTCTTTTCCCTTATTTTAGTGCCTTGCAAACTGTTTTTAGCTCTTTTGAAAAATGTAGATCCAGCCATGGAGACTTCAGGGCACCTAGGATTTCAGCTTTTGGTTAAGCAGGAAAGGGAGTGTGAGACAGTGGAAGATCAGGCTCTGTTCCTGCTCTGTGCAGCCATAACCATGGAAAAATCTTTTTTTCTTCATTCTGCCCTCCCCAAGACAAGGTGTGTGCCTGCCTTGGGGGCATATGGTATGCAAGCAAATATGCTATTTTGCAAAATCTTTCAGGCACCGGGCAACTGTAACAGCCCCCTCCTATCTCCCCTGCAATGTGCTGTGGTGGTGTAGTATGCATTCTTTTATAACTTCACAGCTACCATGGAACTTTGCTGGACCATAAAGAAGGCGGGTGTATTGGAATGAAGGCTCCAAGTAACATTTCTAAAATTTGTTTAAAATATGTGATTTACTTGATTCCCCATCAGGCTGATTCCATAATAGAGTGATTTATGATTGCAGTGTCAAGTTGCCAATAGGGCCACACAACTGACTTAAAGTTGTATAGTTGAAGAAATTGTAAACTAGAGAATGAATAGCACTGGATCATTTCTTTAGCCTCTCCTGAGTGAGGCTGAAGGGAGCATTCAGCACATTCCTGATGGAGACAGAATGCTGAGGTTTGAATTAGCAGTATATTTCCCCTTATGAATCTATTACTTTCAAAGTCACATAACAAACACTAAACATGGCAGAGTTTTCCTTGCCTTTTGAAAAAGTGTGTTACAGTTTGTGCTTCCAAAACCCAACCATAATGAGCTGCCCCATTTCTTTTTCTTCTGATGACAGCTGGTACTTTCCCTGCCTTCTTCAGCATTTAGAGAAATCACCGTATTTGAGGACTACCACATTCCTTTTTTATATTTATTTTGTTAAGAGCCTTATACTCTGACACAAACGCGTTTTTGTTTGTTCCACAGGATACTATGGCGATGGTCTAAATGCCATCATTGTGTTTGCTGCATGTTTCCTGCCAGACAGCAGTCGAGCTGATTACAACTATGTCATGGAAAACCTTTTCCTGTGAGTGATATGTGTGAACAATGTGACAGTCTTCTGAGTTAATACCTGTAATTATGTAGTGATAGATAACCTGTCTTTAATTATGAGATAATTTGAGGTATTAAAAGGGGATCATTTAAATGCCAAGGAAAAAAGCAGTCTTAGGTATGTTGCGCAGTGAAGCCGTTATGTTAGTTGAGCATAATAAAAAAATAGAGCATATTTGCCAAGATCCTACTGTAATCGTTCCTATTTAGAGCTTGCTGTAATTATTCTCCAAATGACAAGGATTATAATATCTCCATGCTACCTAGATCTGAAATCAATGAACTGCTTCATCAATGGGTGCTAGCCATGGATGAGAGGAGAGCAACCTCCAGTATTTTTGACCATCTGTTCATTTTTCACTCTGTTGATATAATGTATTATTTGGATGAATGTACCCCCTAAGAGTCCTGGTTCTGGACCACAACCCCATTGTAATACATGGTGCATTCATACAAAACCAAAAGATGACCCCTACCAGAAACACTGCCCAAACATGGAAGCTCCACCTGTTTCAGCTGCTTCTCAGTCAGTCAGTGCAAATGTCAAAATTCAATGAGGACAGGCCTTTGAATTTAGCCAAATGAGTCCAATAAATATTGTTTAACAAGAAACAAGATAGGTCCTAGTATCAACTTGGCTTAGCAGCAGGCTAATGGGATAATTTGAGCTGTCTCCAGACTGCCCCACTTCATGCTTCTGAAATCCCAGTTTGTCTGGCCTTCCAAAGCCTCAAGACCAAATTCTCCTTAGGTCTCCATAATTACAAGTTTTGCACTGGGTGCTTTATAAGAAAATGCTGAATGCTGCCAGAAGAAAAAAGACTTGCAGGTATTTCTCCCCTCCAAATTTGATGGTAAGTTCATGCCTAATTCTTGGGAAAGGATATCTCAGCTAAAGAGAGAGATTGCAGGCCATAACATTTAAACGTAATAGGGTAGTATGCTTAAAAAATGCCAAATTATTGCAATTCAATTAAAGCACAAGAAAGCAAAAAAAAAAAAAAAAAGCCCCACAATAGCACTCAAAACATGCTAGTTCGAACACATGCTTATCTATTGCACTTTGCAGAATTACATTGAACTTAAAGCTGTCCAGCTATTGGAGTGAACCATCAGTGGATCAACTGACACTGCATGTTTCTTAAGTCTTTGAAGAAATGTGATTGGGACCTTAGACCAGATTTGTACAGGTATCTGAAGACCAGGGTATAAATAGGTCCTTAGTAGTGCTTTTGGTAATACCACTAGGCTTCTGTCTGTGCCCTACAATATCTGTAAAATATAGCCCTGTTTTTATTTATTTAGAAGTCAGAGGGTATTGTGGATAATATGCTAACAGTCATAATAACCATTGGGAGTAAAGAGAATTATTCAAGGATTTTTAACATCAAATAGGCTCTTTCATGTTGATCATGTCTGACCATGACAGAGGCATTAGAATGTCACCCAGTAGTCCCTGAGTGAGAGTTATTCTTTGCTTCTATAAAAGCTTTGGGTGAATTATAGAAGTTAGCATTTTAGAGCAAACAAGGTTTTTTTGTGAGGCCTAGAGCTAGACCCCACATCATGAGGGGAAACATTGGTTAAAAAAATATAGTGGGTAAAAAGAGCATAGGCTCTTGACTAGAAGGGCCCTACTGAAGGACTCTGTCGCAGGGCACCTTGGTGCTCTGCTCCTAGAGAGAGGAAACTGCCAGGAAGAAAGAGCCCTGGCAGAGAATAACGAGCACAGCTGTGGGTTGCCTGGGGCAACCAGGAAGTCAGCTAACCGGAAGGGGCAGGGCCTGGCCCTCATAAAGCCCAGGGGCTGAGGCCAGGCTGGCAGTTCCCTGCCAGCAGCCAGACAGAGAGGAGCTCCTGAAGCTAAGATGCAAGAACCGCTGGTACTACTCAAGCCGAGTAAAGGATGGCGGCTCCGGGACATTGGAGCAATGTTGTTATAGCCAGGCGGCCTTAAGTTGTAGCCAAGAGGCTTGTGTTTGCTTTGTTGTTATGTGTTACACCAGTGGTTTTGGTGAGGCTATTAGGGGTTGGAGGAGGCCTCATAGGGACCCACAGTGGTGTGGGGGCCTCAGCGCCAGTGAGGGCACAGAATCCTCATAGGGGACTCACAGCGGAGTGTGAGGACCCCAGCGCCAGCGGGCGCAGCACACGGGGTGCATAGACCCCAGCCCGAGAGAGGGGCATTTGAGAAGCCCAAGTGTGGGCACGGAGAGCCCCAGGAAGGGGGCAACATTATTGGAAAGCCCAAGTTGGGCCCGGCGAGCCCCAGAGAGGGAAGCGCCTTATTGAGAAGCCCAAGTGTGGGCACGGAGAGCCCCAGAGAAGGGGTACTACTGAGAAGCCCAGTGCGGGCGTGGTGAGTCCGCGGAGAAGGGCAGAGTACTGCGGTAAACCCCAGAGAGAGGGGGTAGTAGTGCGGTGAGCCCTGGAAGGGGGTGGCAGTGCAGTGGGCTTGAGAGACAGGTGGCTTAACCAAGAAGTCCCAGAGTGGGCACAGAAGTCCCCAGGAGAGGGGCGGCCTCACGGGGAAGGCCCCAGAGAAAGGCAGCTTCGCAGAGAAGGCCCCAAGAGGGGGTGACGGCGCAGAGAAGGCCCCGAGTGGGTGAGGAGAGCCCCAGGAGTGGGCGGCAGTGTAGGTAGAGAGAGAGATAGTGACAGTCCAACGTCTATCCCAACTGCGAGGCTTGGGGCGTGGTATCAGGGGAGGTTGGAGCCACGCATAGCCCATAAGGCTAGGGTGCCCAGGAAGCACCTATCATACAGGGAGACCCCCGGAGAGTCCGGAAAACCACGGGGACGGAGGTCCCAACTAACCGTGCCCAAGGAGACATAAGGCAGCCTCCCAACCTTATCTAACATCAAAGACGTGGCGGGCGAGAATCTGAGGGTGCCCTTGGGCCAACTTGGCATGGAAGAAGGGGCCTTAAGGAGATCACAGCCCTCCTGGAGGACCCCGCCGTGACAGACTCAAATTCACTTTAAAAGGAGAAATTCTGTCCTTCGATTATTTTAGAGAGCTGTGGACTGGTTCTTATGGGAGTCTTGTAATTCTGTCACTGCTGTGCTGTGAAGAGGAAACAGCAGGCATTGCAGTTTGGTCTGTGCCATCCAGGGAAAGGATATTGGCAGGTTATGTCTCTTAGGGCTTCAGCCTCAGCAGAGACCCAAGTTTTCAAAGACTATCTTAAAGGATTAATCAAAGTAACAAACTGGTGAAAGAAAGTTTTCATAACCCATGGGGTATGGTATTTCCAAAACATGTGAAAAATGACCCTAGGACTGCTTTCCACAAACTGAGAAGCTACTGATGGAGAGTTTGCAGCTGGGAACTATGGTACTGCACTTTCAGGATCATCTATGGGAAGTACTTTATGCAAGACCAAGAGCACTCAGTTAAGAAAATAACAGGAAGAGGTATTCAGTATTGCCAACTCTCATGATTTTGGAGAAATATATATAAAAGAAAGAGCTAAGTTGGTTTTTTTTTCACATTCCCGAAGCATAGACTTTAAGAACAGTGCCAAAATCATGAGTTGGGAACATTAGGTATTAGACTTGTAAGAATTGCAGGTCTCCTAGTATGTCCAACTAGAAAGAAATCATGTAAATTACATTATGTTTTGGGAATTAATATAGTACAACCATCCTCTCTTTAGCGTAACAAAGGAGATAGATGGTTAGGCATCTTTACACATCACTTTGTATCTCTCTGTATGTAAGAAACATGTCTGGAAGTTGTAAGACAAATAGAAGGCACAAGATTCTGCTCTCATTCCCAAAATCTGAACCTAACCCCAGTGAAGACAATGGAATGTAAGAAAGAGTACTGCTCTAATAGCCTTGAGAGTGATTTGTGGAGAAGCCTTTTAAGTCATGAAGGTGGAATAACTAAGAAGAGAATTTGCCTATAATCCTCACAAACTCCTCTATAATAATATTCTTCCCTGTTTATATAAAACTCTACTTAAGAGCTTTCAACAGAGTCAAATGATAGCTGTCATGTTGTATCATTTTCTGCTAGATTTTAAAATGACTGGCATTTTCCTCCCTTCAAATCTATAGTATTCAGCTCAATTTGTTGATCTCACAATTGCTGGTAATGATCGATATATTTAGACACAGTATCTTCTTACTAAGTTAATACTAATAATGGATTTCAAAAGGGACTGTATCAGCTAGTGTTTAGGGTGCCTAAGCCTAAAAATTTCAAGTGGTTTGACAGACAACATACAGATGCAAAGAAGGGGAAGAAGGGCAGTACAAATCTCTGCCTGAATAATGATGAGTGACAGTAGCATGGATAGATCCACATATTTAATTTACTTAATGTCTCTCTTATATTTGTTGAAAAAGGTATTACAGGCACTCCCCTTTGGTAAGAACACAGCTTTTTATTTTTGAGCTGAAGAAGTGTATTGTAAGAAGAAATATAAGGAAGAGATTAGATTGAGAGGCTGTCTAACTCTTCAGTGAAAGGTGTAATTATATCCACAAATTGATCGGCATTTGCAATGTGAATGTACAGTTTCCAAGGGTGTGGTTCAGTGATATTTCCCTGTAGTTTTTATACAGGTACCCCCCTGGGCTGGATGATGGAGTTCAAACATTTTAGAAGGGGTATTAACCCTAGGCTTCAAGGCACTTGGCATGTTGGAATTGTTAGAGATTTGGATAACACATAATGCAAATGATGTACGGATTAGTCCACCTTTGTCTCTGCCTCTCTACCTGTACTAGCTGCTGTTGGAGGCAACATCTCGGATTAGATAAACCTTAAATTTGTTCCAGTCTGCCAACTATGATGTTTCCACAGTAGAGTCGCAAACTGGAGTTGGAAGTATCCAGCTGGGCTAGACCATGTGTTTCTATGCAGTCCAACCCAGAAATTAAATTTGTCCTTTAATTGGATTGATTGAACAGTTATTCCCATAGGGGTAAATCTCATCCACAAAATATAGCTCGGTTATAATACTGACTTCAGAACTGAAACATTCACAGCAGGGTTATGCACACTTCTGGAGCATTCTGCTCAGAAAAAGAACTGATGGTTACAAATACCAAGGGGTACTCTCCTCTCGGAGAAGCAGGTAGGTGCACAGTGCCTACTGGTTATGTGGATTAATAGTTTTGAAATTTAAAGCTTGATAATTACTATTCCTAATCACAGAATATGGAGCAAAAAATTACATCTTTAAGAACAAGATTTAAAGGCCTTATTTGGCTCTTATTTTTGGTTTAAATACCATTTATTCCTAGTAAACATGTCAATGATGAATGCTGAAGTTAAGATTCTTTTATATACCCTAGTTAATGTCTCACTATCACTTGGTAACTTCAGATTCTTCTATCGGGGTCTTGCAGGTTGAATCTGTAAAGTTAATATGTTTACAGGAAGGAGGGGAGAAGGAACACACTATGAAGATGAAGCACTCCAGACTTGCTTTCTGAAAGAAGGTTATATGAAGATGCAGATAAGATTATAGCTTCATGTCAAGCTTCCGTGAATTAACCTGAAAGCAGCTGTAGATGTCTGATTTTAATTTAAACACAAAGAAAATATTGTTTTGTTTGAAGTTGCTTAGTGACCATTAATTTGTGTGTAGTAGATTGCTGTTGATTAGTATTAAATTAATAATATAAAAATCCAGCTCTCACTCGTTTGCCTTTTGTCTCTAATTAGATATGTAATAAGTACCTTGGAGCTTATGGTAGCTGAAGACTATATGATTGTCTACTTGAATGGGGCAACTCCAAGGAGAAAGATGCCTGGACTTGGCTGGATGAAAAAATGTTATCAGATGATAGATCGGCGGTAAGCATTCTGCATTCTACACTCAGATCTATCCCCACTAGACTTCTGTTTAAAATGCCATCCACTTGCATCTCTCCTCTGTGTAGAGCTTACATTATATTTTTCATTAGATATAGTCTGTATAAAATATTTTTATTTTTAAGAAACTGAAGCATTGTTTTCCCCCCAAATCAGGTTAAGGAAGAATTTGAAATCATTTATAATTGTCCACCCATCTTGGTTTATCAGAACAATTCTAGCAGTGACACGACCTTTTATAAGGTAGGCAATTAACATTGGTTTTCTTTTCATTCAGTCCCCTTCCAAAGATGACCCTGAATGATCAGATATAGCTTTTGTACCATAGGTAATTCCTAAAGTTATGAAAGCTGAAATGTGTATTCAGATATTTAGATAAACACAAATGACAATTTGGTTAAAGTATGAGTGCAAAAGCTTGACATGTTGTGGCAGAGCGCCTTTGGTGCTTCCCACTTTAAGGGCCAGAGGAGACATCAGGGCACCTGGCAGGTGTGAACCAGGGTAACGAGGCAGTCACATGACTGCAGGGGGGCCCTAGGATTGGAGGAAGGGGCTAAGCAGCCTCCATCTCAGATTCAGGCCCTCAGGGCTGAGGCAGCAGTTGCTGCAAGCAGCCAGGGAAAGAACACCACCCAGCTGGAGCTGCTCAGAATGTCTTGGAGGTAAGGGCAGGAGCTATGAGGATGGCAGGAGGCTCTTGGTCCTGGGTATGACCAAAAACTACATCCTGATGGGGAAGGATGTCCTAGTGGGAATGCCTGTGGTAGGGTAGTTTCCCAGAAGTGCCAGGCCAGTTGCCACCCCAGTAAAAGGCGGGTAGGGGCACCTTATAACCCCAGCCTCCACAACTTAGTGGGAAATAGAGAAGGCAGTGGGGCCAAGCACACTTAGGGAAAGGCACCAGAGCCCATGGGGGTGTAAGACCCTGAGGCCTCACCATCAGGGTAGAGTATTAGCCCCATTGAGGGGGTGGAGTAACATATCTGGTTGTGTAGAGTAGGGCTGTGAGGGAGACCTGAAGGTTATGCCATAGTGGGTGCAGAGTAGGGTTGCAAGGGGAGATCCGAAGGGCTGCACTAGAGTGGAATAGTGATTGAGCCCCAGTGAGGGGAATAAATTCAGCCAGAGGCAGAGTTGGGTCTCAGTGAGAGAGCATGCAGTGCATGTGTGAGGATACCTGGGGCAAGCAGAGCCAAAGGCTGAGGGAAGCCAGTAAGGGGCTGGGGGAGCTATAGTGGGTAGCTTGGTACACAGTGAGATGGCATAGTTATGGTGAGCTCCAGGGGAGAGTGAGAGTCCCGAATGAGACTCTGGAGCACAGGTTGGTGTGAGCCACTGTACAATATGGATGCCATTGGCAAGGCATGGGACATGGTATACAGAAGGTCAGAGCCATGTACAGTGCTCTAAGCATTGGGGCATTTAATGGGCAGCCTCCTGTATTCAACATCTAGTTTATTACACCAAGTCATGGCAGGAGAGACAGGGCAGACTGGGTAGGCTGACATTGAGATCCGGCCTCGTGATGGCCCCCTGTCACACACATGACGACATTAAGTAATTAATTGAATCCATTTCAGGGTTGGATTTGCACGTATCATTCAGATTCTACTTTTTAAAATTTCCCCTGATGTAGTTGTTGATACCAAATCAAGGTAAGTAGAGAGGTGTGGATACAAGGCTAACTACCTACCCTCATAAAAAAAAAAAAACAACCAAGTAACAGCAACAACAGCATGACACTTGGTGGAGAAATAGGACTATGCTAGTATTTGATATAAATGGCCATTCAACAGAGAACTCTACTGTCCCCTTATGCTCTGTAAAAGCTACTGTGGAAAGGCAGTCGCTAGAAGACAGGACCCTGAACATTTTCTTACCAGAACAGAAGTAACAAAGCCACAAAACAGCACCTAAGAATAAAAATGCAAGTAGGCCCACCTTTTCTTTATAAATTCTATTAAGCATCAGTAAAAATCTGTCCTGCTTCTCTAAATTCCTTTTCTATCTCCATGCATAAACTTAAAATAGTTACCTGCAACAAAGATAACATGATTCATTATTTATGGTTTTAAAATTTACAACAAAAATATTTTCTTGTTGCACAGATTTAAGAACTTATTTCTCCTTTGACTAATTGCCTTTGAAGAATTTTTCCATAGCCTTCCAGATGCTTTTATATCAGGGTAGCATTTGCAACACTTGCTTCAGCTGGCATTTCAGGTATTCCAGGTTGAGATCCCTAATAAGATGCTATATATTATTTTTTGGCAAGTTAAAAATAAATAGATATAATATGTTGCTTCTGTCATGGTCTAGATTTTATAGTTCAATTTCATACTCAATAGGCACCCTCCATTGCTATTTATTTATTTACTTACAATGGCCCCTTCTAATTTCCATTTTGGTCAATGAAAAGACTCTGGCTCTACAGTAGGAGAGAGATTAGACCCAGTATTATTTTTGTGTTGAACCAAATAGTTAAAGCTGGTTTATGAAACAGACCAGAAATGTGCATTTATCCTAATTGTTTACACAGCAAAGAATTGAAGTTGAACTAGTACTTATTCTAGATTTCGTTTCTAAATAACTGACATTTCACTATGTACTCAGTTTTTATGCCCTCTCTAGATGTACATGACTGTGGAATCCAACAACACTTTATTGCTGGTACAGAGGGAGTCCAGGATTGCCATCCCAGGTTCCCCCTGCATCAGCAAGTAAAAAGCTCCTACAATTGTGAATCCTGTAGCTGATAGGACTTGGAGCCATGGGAGCACCTCACAGCCAGGACTGACAGTCCTGCAGCTGCAGACTGTCCACGCCAGTGGCATCCCACGGTGGCTGGGACAGAGTCCCACAGCTGCAGGAGTCTCCATCCTGTCAGCCCCCCCACTTTATAGCTGGTTGCTGTCCAGCTTTAATTTGCTTTAATTTGCATGTGTAGCAGGGTCTGCTTCTGTGGCTGGGAGCTTGGTCAGCTGATGGGGCTCCCAGCCACAGGGGCAAACCCTGCTTCATGTGCAAATTAAAGTTGGATAGTAGCCCACTATAAAGTTAGTACACAGTTTCAAGGTCTATCTTTATAGCTGGTTGAACCTGTTTATAGTATGATAGGTACTTTGTATGTGTCACTGGCTTCTGTTAAGTGTGCAATACCTGTAAGATATAGAAAGGGCCTATATGAAGAGACAGTAAATATGGATTTAGCTGAGCACTGTCTGAGTTTAAGCAAGGCACCTCAGAGCCTAAGTTGAGAGTAGACCTACACATGTGTGCATGTGTACACACACACACTATAAATAGTATATCTCCTGGTAGGTTGTCATATCCCAGATATACGTATTACAGATTTAACTGTTTTATTTAGTTATCACATATGCCTCCAGAACCTGAGAATCTCATCAGTAAACTGAAAGGGAGGCTACAAACAGGTAATTCCTCACATGGAGCTTTTGCAACTGAAGTGAATGCTTCACATTTTTGTGATGTATAGATGCACTCAAGGGGGCCTGATCTGTTTTAATGGCTCTCACTCAAAATATAAAACTACCTACACTATCAATGTTTTTAGTTTCTAATGCGCTCCTCAGTACTCAGTGAGATTCACCCCAGACACAGAGGACAAAAGGCCCATTCCTAAATTCAGTCTTGCATAAGCACCTTGCTGTATGAAGGATCAGAAGACCGTTGTGACTGGATCAGTGGTCCTCAAGACACCCCCATAACTTTTCTGAATTTAGCAGCACCCCAGGACATCAGTTGGGATTTACTGAGCTAGAATCCAAATTTTTAAAAGCTTTATGGAGTCCTGCCTTGAAGCTAAAAAGGTTGAGAAACACTGACCTAGCTCATACCAAGGGAGGGGAATGGATGCAGAATGTCAGCTTGCTATGGCCCACTCTTTCCACTGCCTGGACCTCTCCCAACTTCTAGTCCATACCTGATGGTGCAAGGATGGCCCTTGCACCAAGGCTTCTCCCCTGGGGTTGTACATGCTGGTCCCCACAACCCTTCCCACTGGTCCTGAGAGCATAA